>NW_024962334.1:7184272-7372138 GCF_019238085.1 Lagopus leucura | reverse complement strand
GCAGAGGAGAGCAGAGGAGAGCAGAGGAGAGCAGAGGAGAGCAGAGGCCTTCAAACATCATTTAGTCGAACTGCCTGACCACCTTAGGGATAACCGAAAGTTAAAGCATATTATTGAGGGACAATAATATGCCTCTTGAACAGTGGCAGGCATGGGGCTTCAACCACCTTGCTAGGAGGCATGTTCCATTTGACTGCTTTCATGGTGAACTGGGTAGAAACCTTGCATACTTGATTTCAGATCTAACAATTTTAAGAGTGCACTCTCAACATTCTTGAATATCTCTGAATTTCAAGTAACTCTGCCCTTCCATGAGAAATATATGCAGAACAGCATGAGTGTGTGGCATCTAAATGCTTTGAAATACCTGGTCTCCAAATACTTACATGCCCCTTTGCTATGATAGGGCTCATAATTGGATAGATATTGCAATACCTTCAAATAACTAATTATAGATACATAATTGTCTGAACCCTGTCAAGCCCTGATAGATTCCAGAGCCCTAAAGCAGGCACCACACTTTAAAATAATAGGTAGTCATGTAATGATATTTCCTGTTTGTTTGCTTTGCTTTCTCCTCCTAAATCTCCTGCACTGTTAATATCTTCATTTCTACCTCCATCTTTGTTTTCTCTTCTCTGTTTTATATTAACTTGTCCACTTTCTTCTTCCTCTGTTTTTCTACTCTTGACTTTACAGCGTAACAAAGAAAACAAAATATAGGTGGAAAAAAGAAACATTGCAATTTGATTTAACTTCTTGTACGTCTCATGCTATTTTGTACATGCAACCTTAGCTTACGACTGACGTTTCACTTGAGAAATATTAGTTTTATTTTGGAAAGAGAAAGTAGTTTTCTAGTACACGTGGTTTTTGGGAAAATATTATCTGAGTGTACCCTGAAGGCTAGGAAACCAAAGGCAAATAAAAAAGAACCTCAAATTGATTATTTTTAAGTCAGAAGGCAAATAAAAAGGAAGTCCAAATTGATTATTTTTAAGCTACCCTCATCACGTATGATTTTGGAACACTTAAGGTTGGCAATACTGCAACATGGATCAGGAGCGGTATTTGCCAAAAATCAGTCTGAGCTTTCTCCCTGTTTGCTTCTTTTTGTACCTGGTAGCAGTGCAGGATTTTTCAGGACAGGCTGTTAAAATACACTGTCTGCAAACTAGCAAAGCAGGAGTGTGCATTCTGAAAACAGGCAAAATAGAGAACAGGGGCATTTCCTGACTGCCATGCTCCCTCTTGTCTTCAATCCTGGATGAGGATGAGCTTTGAGTCTGGCTCCAAAACAGCCTCAATTCTCTGTCTCATTCCTTGGACTGATGTACTAAACCTTAAAGCTTCCTCGTGCATCCTCTTATGATCAGAGGTACCAATTAATTATACAAATCAGTGGCATTTTGACAACACAGGCAGGCAGCAAGTATTATTTGTCCTCAGACTATTAGAGGTGAAAAGGGCAAATGCAAAGCCATAGCATCATCCTCCTATTTTGGGATGGGGGTCAGTTTCCTCTGCTTTGTTTTCCTCTGCTTTTAATAGCCTTAACTATGCCTGAGAAACATCTCAGCTTTAATAAGCAGCTTTCCAAACTTGACCAGAACTTCAATGGTGGCTTGTAAAGGACAATTCTCAACAGCTTCATAGCTTTTTATTTCATTAGGAGAAGGAGCAGAAGTAACAAGACATTATACAAGTGGGATTGTGCTCCCTGTTCTCAGATGTTTCCTTCTATTTGTGTAGCTAAGATGTCTGTAACCCTGGTAAGTACCACACTATTTCCAGTCAGATTAACACAAGTTGTTCTGGAAATTCCATGGCAAGCTCCTCTCTATGCAGCTATTACTTTATTTTTCAATCATTTTTAGGCTTGATGCCATCAATTCCACTCAGATATAAAGCCTGGAAATCAGAATATGTAGAATTCATAAAGGAAATATCATACAAAGAAGAAAAGCAGTTATTTACAACTGTAGCAGTGGGGCTTTTCCAAGAATTTCTAAATCTGCGTATTCCTTTGCCCACGATGTTCAGCTTCTGCGGTGGACAGTTTGACAGATCTGAATTGGAATGACGTTCAACACATAAAAAACAGAAACAAGTGCAGAAATCTTGGCAGCACTGCTGCTGGCTCCTTGCTGGTGGCACAGGTATTGAGATTAATCAGCATTATAGCTCAGGACACAGTGAGTTAGGACCAATTGCTGACAGGGAGCCATGGAAGGGATTTGGCAATCCCTGTGCAAACTGAACTTACCACAGAGGGTTTTGCGGGTGTCTTGCAGAGATGCACGCTGCTATGAATGCATATATGAGGAAGCTGAACATTTCCAAACTCCCAGCAACGCTAGGAGAACACAGATCCAAGTTTACCTTTCCATGAGGGCATCACACTTTCTCTGCATTACTATCAGTCTGTTCCTCAGCTATGTGCAGACACAGCTGTCTCTTTCCTGAACCTTCTTGCCATTTGGAAGCTCTTGTGTTGCTGTATAAATAGGGACAAAAGCTTGAAGCTTATCCTAGCACTTGCATGAACCGCACAGGAAGATAAGGTGCTTAAAATCAGTAGTAATATCCTAGGCTGAATGGTGCATTTAGGAGCTGGCAGAACCTGGCTTTTGAAGCAGCATCTTTTTGAGAGTCAGGGGGTCTTGTAGATACAGCCAAACTGTTAGAAAAATTCCTGACTGTAGCGTTCATTTGTCCAGTTCATAAATCTGTCTCTCCGTTCTTCAAAGTGCCAAAAGCTATCTAGCCAGACATCCAGCTTTTACAAGACAGTCTAACAAGCTGTCTGGCTCAATTTGTTGAACTCTGATGGTGCTCCAGATTTTCAGTCAGCAGACCACTTTATAAGTAAAATATCTACTCACAGACCCCATTCCCTTCCGGTACTGGTAGCTTAATCTACCATGTATTAGCTTTAATATGTGTTTTGGTTTTTTTTCAGTGAACCACAAGAAAGAGCCTTGCAGTCCATCCACACACCGCAGTTTCAGATCCTTGATTCCTCAGCCTTTATTGGCCTTCTTTGCTGTAAATGGTGTCAGTGATATTTTCTATGGTCTGGTTATGCATAACATGATGTGAAAAAAAAGCTGCATACTTGGTATGACTGAGAAATTCTGAGTACAAAAGTACTCTTTGGGATTTCTTCAGCCTGAGCTCACCCTGTTCTTGGATAATCCTGTAACAGACTGTTCTCTATGATCACAGATATAAATGGCCCCACAGAAGCTGGAGTACTTGACTATATTACCAAGATACACTGCACATGGTTATAACTAATTGTTGTTTCCATTATAACTTGCATTTTAAAGCTGTTATGGTGCAGTTAAACAGCAGCAGTCCTTGTAAAAGCAATGTTAAGGCTTTTGATCAATAAAGAGTAAAGTAACTCTAGAATTCTGCTAGAATTACAGATTTGTTGTGATGCCACTTCCTAAAAATGGAAATGCTTAAGAAAGAAACCTTGTTTGAAACCAATTCTTCAAGATCTACTCTTGGCATGTATACAAAGGGATTCTCTTTCTTGGCAGAGTAGCTTTCACCTTCCCCTTTTTCTACCACTCACTGCTAAAAGCTTCAGCGATGGTCCCACGAGTGCTCCAGAGAACCTGGCTGCTTTGGTGATGAAGCACAATTCTCACTGGTGATGCAGGCATTAGAAACACAGCCACACAGGCAGTGTTTTAAGGAACAAAATCCACCTCAGAAACAAAAGCCAAGAGACTGAAAATGAATTATTCCCTATTATTTCACATACTGTTTTCTTCTTCTGAAGGACTATAATCCTTCCTCCTATAGTTCTTCCATAAGTGCACACAGTTCTGTCCATCTCTTAAGTGTGGAGTCCGTTATCTTTGCACTCTCTTATGGTGCTGTCTGTGCAAAGCTCATTCAATTACCTTCCAGCCTGTGACTGAAAACTGATAGAATCCTGAGTCATGAAAAATGAAGAAAAAAATGGTAAATACACTATGGGAATGTAATGCTACTAGAGCTCTTGTGTTTTAGAAACTTAATACGTTTTGGCAGGGAAATTCAGTACAACCATAGTGATTCATTTTTCTCTGTTTAGTTTTTGGAATTTGACTAAACTCTAGCAATACTGCATGAATCCAAATAAGATGCTACTTCTGTTTACAATCTTATTACATGACTAATTCTGCATAAAACTTTGGCTAAATATGTAAAGCACAACATAAAACTCATCCTATATACAGCAACTAACAGAGGAGAATAGCTATTTTAAAACTAGGTGCACCTATTTAACACATTTTAGAGCAGGCCTTATTTTCACGAGCTTTATAACTTAATATGCTGTTTTTATGAGAGATAATCATCAGGATTACATGGAAAGATGTTAGCAGAGTAACACATATTGTGAAACAATTCTCAAAATACCAATCAGTATTCTCAATTATGCTTTCTATTTGATTGTTAAAAGCCAATCCTGTTGACCCAGCAGTATACACTTGTTTTTGCAGCCACTATTGCTGCTTAGTAATGTCTTGGGAAATCCTACAACTTTTAAACTTTATGCAAATCATCTAAAAGGAGCCAACTTTAACACTCAGGTCGAATTAGAAAATAGGAAAATACACAAAGTAAGTAGTTTAAGGACAAAGTTGTCTCTAGCTAAAATGAAGCGTGAAGTCCTAGTGACATTATGAAAACACCAAAATGTACATTAAAATTCCTAAACATCGCTGCTATTCACAACAAGCCAATGAAAACATTTGTTATTTCTGTGTCTAAAAGTGAGTCTATAAGTTAGGAAAATGATGTCAGTGTAAAAGAATTCCAAACTAATTTTATCTGATTGGCAAGTGAATTCAAGTACTGAGATATTAAATAAATATTTGACAGCACCATTCCATAGTATAATTTATTTCACATATGCACTAAATTAAAACAAAACGTTTAAACATTTTTCTAAACTGCTAGCAATTTCCAGGCAAACCACAAAGTGAGATGGTGGCGATGGTTGCTATTGTGTAACGGTGGAGAACCTTCTCATTCTTCCAAAGGTCATAAAGAGTTTTGAACAAATAATCAAAACCACAAGGCAAAGAAAAGTATGGCAGTTCGGTTTGAACTTGTAATGACAGAGAATTAAAATTTATTCCACTGAGCACTTCTGCTAGTGGAGGAAAAGGAAACAACGCTAAATGCCTGGTGTTGTATCTGTATCAGGAAGGACTACTGTGATCATTAAAGAGCCCAGTTTTTCTTGGATCTGGGAAAATTCATTCCATGCGACAAGCCTGTTAAGACAGTATTTGAATCTGTGATGTGTCTCAATGACTGGTGACGAAATATGTTCGTTACATAATGACTAATAGGTATCAACAGAGGACGACACACAGGGAGACACTAAGCCCTGCTGAGAAGGACTTAAGGGTTCTGGTTAACGGAATACTTAATATGAGCCAGCAATGTGAGCTTGCAACCCAGAAGGCCAATGGTATCCTGGGTTCCATCAGACAGGGGGCAACCAGCAGGGCAAGGGAGGCGATGGTGTCCCTCTGCTCTGCCCTCATGAGGCCCCAGCTGGAATACTGCATCCAAGACTCAGGCCTCCAACACAGGAAGGATGTGGGGCTTCTGGAGGAGGATCATGAAAATGATCCAGGTGCTGGAGCCCCTCTCCTATGAAGACAGGCTGAGCAAACTGGGCTTGTTCTGCCTGGAAAAGAGAAGGCTAAGGGGAGACATCATAGCGGACTTCCAATATTTGAAGACAGTTTATAAATGGGAAGGAAATCAACTTTCTGTGAGATTAGATAGGATAGTGATAGGGGAAATGGTGTTAAACTAAAGGAAGGGAGATTTAGACCAGATGTCAAAGGTTTTTTTACTGAGGGAGTGGTGAGGTGCTGTAACAGGGTGCCCAGAGAGGATGGGTGATGTCCCATCCGTAGAGGTGTTTCAGGCCAACCGGATGGGGCCCTGGGAAATCTGGTCTAATACTCAGTCTAGTGGTTGGTAACCCTGTGTGTGACAGGTGAGTTGGAACTTGATGATCCTTGAGGTTCCTTCCAACCTAAGCCACTCTATGATTCTATGAATCTATGATTCTATGACAAGAGGCATATAAGAACTTTTAGATATGTTGCACAAACAGATCTAGAGCTCAATAAATCCTTTAGAAGGGAACTGGAATTTTGTGTACCATTTTTTACTGCATGCTGCAAAGGGACTGTTTTTGTATTTACATAGTTTTGGAGGAGATAAATCTAATTCAGTGGCTCCTACCAAAGTAGAGTTTCTGTGCTAGAAAATCTGTGCTATTCAAGATTCAAGCAAAGAAGGAAGAGTTTCACACCATCCCAAGGATACAGTGGAACATTTTTCATACTATAATTATGGGAACAGAAAATCGAGCTAGTTTCAACTTGGTTGAAATGCTAGGGTCAAAGAACTGAAATTCCTTCAGATTGAAAGACTATTAATATAGAATTTTGATTAGAATCCCCATAGAGACAATGCATAGCTGCAAAAAAGTTCAGCTAGTTTATATTCCAGATTTATAAAGAGTCAAGTTCATAACTAATGAAGAAAAAAATTTAGATAGTACTTATCTCAAACAAAAGCTTTACCTAGCATACCATATGCCTTTAAAATACTACAACACTCTTAAAAGATTTAGATATCAAATGCAAAACAAAAAGTACACAATAGCAGTTACACTTACAAAACAAGAATCAAAATATCTGTTCTTTTTTTCTCCTCCATTACAGAAAGAGCTGCAGTCATATTTAACAAAGTCCCAAAGAAGCAAAATGGAAATGAAAGCTCAATTTGATTTATGTAGTGAGATCAAATTCGGAATGATATTTTCCAGGTTTTTTTTTATAGTACATTTTATGTTTCCCCCTTCAGATTCTTCCTCGGCTTACAGAAGCCTGGAGCATCTATTGATTATTCTACAAGTCACAGAACCTTAAACAACATGACATTAGAATACTTGAGCTATGGAAAGGAAAAAAAAAAAAATCAAACAGAGAGTATTGGAGGTTCTACATTAATCTTCACTCTTGAACTAACAATTCATATGTGAATATACACACTCTAATCTTCTTGACGTACTTGCCATTCTGCACACAGGGTTCTTTTCTCTCTAAACAGTGTTAATACAGAAAAATGCATTTGTTGTGAAGCTTCATTCTAAAACAATACAGACTCTGTATAGTACTTTGGCATTGTTCGGGATGAGAAGCATTACATGCACGTAAGCTATGTTATTACAAAAGAAAACAACAAGAACAACAAAAAAAAAAACAATTAGGGAGATTAGAAAGTGTGAAAGAGAAGGAAAATACGGGTTTTGAAAGAGTATAGTGGTGCTGGGAAGTAAACATTTCATCTTCCCAGGCTTACAGTGCCACATAATTGCCATTATGAAATAGCTGCTCATTTTATTGATCATTGAAAAATAAATTATTTGTGTACATGGATGTTCTGCTGTACTTTGGAATTAGCTGCACTCCGTGGCTATTGGAACACAAGCAATGACCTGTTTTCCAACAACATGCAGAAAGGGCCACAAGGTTGACACCAAAATCAGTACTTAATTATCTACCATCTTTCTTTCCAAAGGTCTCAATATCTTCTTTGGAAATTTCTCCTATTTTAAAACTTTTTGTTTAACTGTACATGGACAGATGTTACAAACAGAATCTTTATAGGTAAGCATTGGGCACAGATTGGACACATTCATTGGATTTCTGTTTGTGTAAAGCTATCTGAATGACATGAATTCTGGTAGAAAATTTAGTAAAAAAGTTTCAACCCTCCATAAGAAAATGCCATGTATTTTTTCAAGCTACAGGAAAATTAACTTTTTTCATTTGTATGTCAGTGAACATGAACATGGCATGGAGCTGTGGATTCACTGAATGAGTACAATTTTTTTTTTAATAAAACAACATTGCTCAAGTATGCACCATTAAGCAGCTACTGTGCTGCTAATCTATTATCCCAAATTACGTCGGATTACTTTGGTAAAATTCAACTAGAACATATTAGAGCTACCTTTATTTCTGCTTGTACTTGGTTTGAGTTGAAATGTGACATATCCTGATGTCAGACTAGTTTAAGTACAAGTTCAGAGCTGATGATGTCTAAACTTTTAGTTGAGGCTAAAAAAAAAAAAAAAAAAAAAGTATGTAGTCACTCTTCCCATATTCTACCAAAATAAATTACCATTTTCAAAATATTATTGAAAAATACACTTCCAGTAGGTGAAGGATTTTAACATTGGACGTAAATACAATTGAACTTCTTTCCCTGATCTTTAATTATATTAACTTTCTTCCAGCTCTACTTCCCTCATCACTTCCTGTCATGACCCTAGTGCAGCGTTATGTTGCCCATCAAACTGGATGAAGTTTTTCTTCTGGGCTTACAGCGAACGTAGGCTTCAATTCTGCTGATCTGTATGGTGCCTGGAGAATTGTTTTGTTTTGAAATGAGGTTGGCTTACCACTTTCTGTTGTAAACGCCATTCTACAGTGCAAACACATATGTTGATTTGGCTTATTCATGTCTCTCAGCTCCCTGGTGTTACGCTACAGAAAATTTTACCACAGAACCACTGCAACAAGCATACTCCACGCATCCAAGTCTTAATCCTGTACAAATATCATGCAGACGTCTTGCTTCTCAGTATCATTTTGAGTCCATTTCTGTAGCATGCTTGCTGTAAAGCATCCTTTTCATTAAGCTCAAGAACAAGCAAAGAATACGAGTACAAAAAACATAGATGGGTAAAGTCAGCAAATAGAACTGATAACGTGGACTTTGTCAGCAATTTCAGATTCCACTTCATGTAACAGGAGTGCGAAGTTAAAAGATGCCTCAGCGAATGATTGAACCAAAGTGACTGCTGAGGGAAATTTTTAAGATAGTCACCATCTCACACTTGTCTCACTGAAAGGAGCCTGCTTCTTTTCATTCCTACTACGGATATAGAGACACCTTGTTTGCAGACCTAACACATACAAGGCACGTACTTATTACTGCATCCATTACACAGAGTTTGCAGATCATCTGGCAGTATATGCATTCCTAGATTAATTTGCCCTTTCTGAGAATAAATTCTGTTTCATCCACCTGCAGGACACTAGGGACCATCAGGCTCCAGAACCATGTAATCAAAAGAGCTAATGTTGAATGAAAGAGCTAAAACAAGAACCAAGAGGCACTAGTAGAATACCATTAACCAAGAATTCCTTAACGCATCTGTTTGGAGACCCATTGCTCGCAGTTCCTCTCAAGCACACATCAAGCAAGGTGCTGGAAAAATGGCAAAGTGCAAGCTGTCACTTCAGTTCAGTCATATTAAGAGAGCTGTGGAACTTGAGGGCTTCGGCTCAGTCTCCACATGGGAAAGCTCAGTAAAAACAGTCCTGCTTGAAAGAGCAAGACCTGGCATCTAATGTTCATATTATTCATGGACTGCACTTACATTTCCCTTAGTGACAAATGATATTTAGGCTTTTTTAGGAACATCCCAGAGTATTTTTTTGCCTTCTGTGTACCAGTGATAAACAGACAGCAGCTGTGCAAGTGAACACCTCTCCACGCACAAGGTATACTTAAACTGCATTAGCACAGAACATAAAGTGTTCACATTCTTCCAAGGAAATTATAAGCCATACCATATCTTGACCCACTGAGCTATGTGGCAACTTCCCAATAGACTTGAAATCAGGACATTGCTCCTAGATAAACTGAAACATTGGTCGCATTCTCTAGCCATTGAAGATTTGCACTACTTAGGGTACACTGTATGTATATTTAATTCTGGGGAGTCTATTTCCATAAAGAAATTCCCCAGAAATTTACAACAGCACCAGAATACCTGTACCAAAGAATCACGGAATGCAGTGGATAACCTCTAGAAAAGCATACACAGCTGTATAATCAATGAACATACAGATATTAGGAAATATACCAGAGAATTTGGCTAAACAGTTATTATACCAAAAGAGAATAGATAAAATGCTTACCTGTATCCTAGGCTTGCTGTAAAACTCCAAAGGAGGGGATCTCCAGAAGACATCCTTCCCACCTTCACTCAGCTCTTAAATGGGTCTAGGAGAGGTGCAGCCAGGCTCCACTCCTTCTGGCAGCACAGCTGAATTGCCTTCTCCTGTGCTCCCATGTCTGACTCAGTGCTCGCCTCAGGTGGTCAATCAGAGGCTCAGGCTGTGATTCAGCAGTTCCCATACAATAGTTCTACAGATAGTCTGTAGAAATCTCTAGGGATTGCTTGGTTGTTTTCTGCATCATAAGAAGAAAAAAAAAATTAGAAGTGAAAGTCACGTTATGAATTCTTGAACTAATTTCACTGATGTCTGTAAAACTACAGTGGAGATTAATTTAGTTCTGTGCCAAGGAAAGACATTAAGAATGAAGTTATGGATTTGTGTTTTTTTGCCTGATTTTGTTTTTCTGGTGATGAAAAGACACAAAAACACATTTTGTGTGGACCTACAAATGGTCTTAATAACATATTCAATCTGAAATAAATAAAATTCACCTTTCACAACTTTTAATGCCTTTCACTAGTATGCTTATTACAACAGATAATTGTAGAGTTGTCATGAGGATTTTGTCACCATTTATTGTAAGCCAAAATAAAATTTATTTTTAAATCTAATGTATTCAACATTTAAAATATATTTCCTTCATAAAAATACAGAGATTATGGAAATTCTTTAGAAATACGGTCTTGGCTTTGTTTTTGCATGTTTTTCTATGTTATTGCACACTTTTCTGGATATGTTACGGTATTTCCAATCAGCCATTAGTAATAGGTTTAGCAGTTGTTTCAACCTCTCTTAAAATGTTGTTGTTCTCATTTTTATTCCATAGAAGGCAATTTAGGCATCCATCTGCAAACACTTGCTATTTGAAGCAATGCCTGCTATCATTAATAGTCCTTGTGAAATCACAGAAGCAAGTACTTTACCTAGTAATGGGAGTCTGGAGGATTGGAGCTTAGGTTGCAAATGTTCATTTAATTTTGGGAGGACATTCAAGCAACCCATGTTTCACACTACAAGTGCATACCACGTTCTGTAACTCCTGGTTTCTATTTCTGTCACTGCCTCTGACCAGCTGTATGTCCTTGAACATGCGCCATGCTCTCACTATGCTTCAATTTACCTAGATTTAGAACAGAAATAAAAACTGTCCCTAGGCATTTGAGAGCATAATGCCTCACTGGGTAATCTGAGAACTAACTGTGCCAATGACAAAAGTACACTGAGGTCTTCAGTAGAAATGCACCCTTCTGAAAAGTCCATGAACATCAAAATTTTCACAAGGGATTTATTCTCCATTTCCAAGAGGGCATCACATCTGTAACTCCCACTTGTAGATTCTGTAGCATCAGTATTTTGAGGTCCCACTCAAAAGCCCATGAAACTAAAGGATGTTCTGGTAGCATTAATATTTGTACTTCATTTTGTCTAGATAACTGTGCTTATTTCAGGAATTTCAGGTTCCTTATATGGTCAGTAGGGGACAGGTGGATACCTTACTTCTCACAGGGAATCTAAAGGGAATCTGTTCTAATCTAAGCAGCTAATTTAGATGCATAAAACTCACTTGGATCCAAAACTGTGCACTGAAACAACTGAATACAAACAATATGAAAGCCTCATGCATCCAGTTCAAAATGGTAATTTGGAAAGATATAATCTCTGAAAGGATCAGTGAATCTAAACCGACCAGAAAAACACATAAAGTAAGTATCTATGCTATCTCCTCCCTATTGTGTTCTTTTTATTGGCGAGCCAGATGAGAAAGAAAGTCTCTTCATTTAAGTCTTATTCAAAGTCCAATATTTCACAATGTTTGCTTTTTCAAACAATCAAACAGATTTTTTTACATTTAAGAAATCATAAATAAGAAATATACAATAACGGAAATGTCAGAGACATAAATTATCTGTGGTGTTAAAGCAAAAGCATGTATTCCAAATTTAGAGAAGTCAGACATACTGCCAAATCATTTGGTCACAATCATTTTCATTTCCCATTTGAAGTTCTAGTATTCACATTCTCTCCTGTCTTTATCCAACCAAACACCATTCAAGTTTCTGCCTGATGAGAAAACACAGATGCAATGATTTTTAGCTTACCTGGACAAAAACTAACTACATTAAAAGGGTTTTATTTCAACATTTTCAAACTAACATCGTTAGAGAATTTCAGGATAAAACATACAGTGCAAAATGGGCTCATCAATGGGCCGTCAAACAGTTTCAACTTAAACTATGTCTACTAAATTCTAGTAATAATTTCAGTGCGCCAATGTGAAAATCTTTGGCGGGTACATTTATGCAAATAAATATACACATTCTCCAAAAATGTAAAGTTCAGCTAAAAATCTTTGCAAAATATTTTGAAGAATTCACATTCACATCTGCTAGTGTGGGGCTTCCAAATACCTGTAAATTAAAAAGAAAAAAATAAGAAGCACAGCAGAACAGGCTGTGAGCAAAGGATTTTATCACACTTTGTAAAGGGTATCCTATTCCATCGCTCAAATGAAACAAATGAGAAGTAATTTAAAGAAATTTTAAACAGTAACTTTCATTGGTGTTTATGACACAGGTAGAAGATTGACTCGGACTAAAATGCCACTACACTTGCAAACTTCAGTTTTACTTTTAGTTGCAATCACACAAATTTTACTTCAGCTACTTTTAATTCCTCTAATTGTGACTTCAATTTCTGAATGCAGCTCTAAGCCAAAATATACTAGGCTACTGGGGAAGCCAGACCTGGTCAAATAGTTACCAGCAGTCTGTACCACATGAAAAGCTAGTCTATATCTGTGCAGTGTTGATAGATACATGAAACAGCAGTTAAGCTTTTGTTCCATGTCCTTGTCAGGAATCTAAGTCAACTTTCCAAACTTTTGTCAGACTAGTTTTCTCAAACAAATATCTTCTAATGGCAAACGTGATTGACATTTCAACACTTCTTCAAGTATAAATTAAATTAAAAGCACCTACGCAGAGGATCTTCTGTCAAAACTGTATGGCAAATGAAAATGTGCTCTGAAATTCTTTAAATGTACCAGATTAGAAGAAGCATATATACAGAAAATTCTGGATTTGCATATGGAGAAATTTCTATACCAGCTCTCAGATTTCATGCTTGCTGAACTACTTTAGTAAATGAAGATAATCAGCCACAGCATGCTCTTATAGGACAGGTGCCATGGCTTATCAAGGTCTCACATACAGATAACAACTATCAAGCAGTATTATCTGAGTGACTGTGGTAAAGTTCAAAGTCTGTCATATCTGGCTGAATCTTTGTTTATTGTTTGTATTAATTAACTGCCGCTTTAAAAGCAGAATTTAAAAGCAACTCTCTCAATTTTTCCGAGATAATGGGAACATAAAAGAAGGACCAATGTTGACCTCTCAAAACTGAAGAAAAAAAAGAAAAGATGCTGAGAATGCATTATAAAGAAGTTGCCACACACACTCTCTTTGGCTGAAAATGATGTCTGATGACTCCCAGAAGACAGTGCAGTGATCATCTACTGCACTCTCCATTTTGTCAACATCTCCCTGACAACCAGGACACAAAACGGGTTACAGCACTTCAAAAGTAGTCTCACAAATGCTGTAGCTGGTACAATCACATCCCTCAACCTCTCTTGTTAATGCAATTTTTGTTGCTGCCACAGTACACTTGTCACTCGCGTTCAGTTCACTGTACACTAGAATGCCTATGTGCTCTCCTACAGAGCTGCTTTCTAGCCAGCCAGCCTCCAGCCTTGTAATCATGGATGTTACTACATCCCAGATGTATGACTTTCCATTTGCCGTTGCTAAACGGCCTGAGATTCCTGTCAGCCCATTTCCACAGCTCGCAGAGTTCCCTCCGAATGGCTGCCCTACTTGACAGCATGTTACCTGCTCCTCACAATCCAGGAATGAAGTGGTTGAGGATGCACTATGTCACTATGCCAGGATGCTATGAGAAACTGTGTAGAAGGCTGCACTTAAGAAAATGTCTTGACAATGTTCTTCCCCCCATCCATAGTCATATCAACCTAAAAGACAGTCACAATGGTCAGAGTTCATCTGCTGAAAGTTTCATGTCACCTTACTGTATCCTCATGTGGCACTTTCCATGAGGACTTCTTCCGTAAGTTTTCCAAGGACTAAGGAGAGTCTGTGGTTCCCTGGACCTTTCTGCCCTTTGAAGTTGAGTGTGACATTTGCCTTTTTCCAGTTTTCAGGGCCCACCATGACCTTACAAAGATGATAGAGAGGCCTCACAAAGACATGCTCACCTCTTTCAGTTTTTCACCTCTAGTGAACGCTCAGAACACTCTCTAGTTCTGAGCATTTGTGTATGCACAGTTTACTTAAATAATCACCAGCTCAGCAGTCCTCTACTTTTAATGTTTTGTACACATAAAATGCTGTACACAACCCACCTACTCCTTCAAACAAATTGAACTTAAGTAAAAGTGATCTGCCACTCCTGATAAAATATTCAGGATATCACTGTGAGTAGCTCCCAATTACTTGACAATTCTCTCCCTCATTGACAGCTCCACGCAATCTGAGTGCTGCTCAAGTCCCTCTCAGGAAAGAAAAGCATAGAGGTATTAGTTTGATTCTACCCAAGTGGGTAGTCAATCCTACCACCACTACCCAAATGGCAGTCAGTTCTGGTATACTCAGCTAAAGATCTGCTCATTTCCCTCTACTTTCCTCAGTAGAAAAGATCTTGACAGCAGATTTACTACTGTTAACATTTTGCTGAGAGGAGCTAGCACACCAACAAATTGTCTGAGTAGGGCAGGACATTCCCAACCTACAGTGAGTGCACTACTAGTAGCATGAAAGCAACTTCTAAAGAGACAGCAATACCATGAAGTATAAATCATGGCACAGAGCTGGCACGTGCTGGTGCTTTGCTCAGGGAAGGAAAACAATTTGGGAAGTCTCAGTGTATGAGTCTTGATGCACATGAAAGGCTATGTCAGACATTAAAACATGACCTATTTATGCTTCAATGTGAACATGCATAGCACATCAGAAAAGCATCCTAGAAACATGATATCCCCCCCGACCATTTTTACTTGTAATGACAATTAGTAGATATGGAGCTTCTTGTTGCAATCATTTAACTGAAGAAAAGATGAGCTTCAGATCCAGTTAGTAGTTTCAAAAGTTAACCACTTACTGCCATTTTCCTTCACACTTGTAGTCAAAGCCCTTCACAGCTGAGTTGTGTTAACAAGATCCTAAGTGAGCTCTTCAACAGTCTCAGCACAAATTTGATGCACCATCAGGTAAGCTCTACCAGCCTTGGGTGTGCTGTGGAAGCAAGAGTTGTAACAAATAGCCAGGAACTGCTGCATCCGTAATATGTGGTGCCTGATCTCTAGGACCTACTCTCATTTGACTTGCATAAAAGGAGATAGGAAGAAAAGAAGGAAAAGTGAGATAAGACAAGTAATTACTTTGCTTCAAACCAAGTTCCTACAGCTAGTGAGGCAAATTCCTGGAAAAAAATTCTACGCAAATTTATAAGCTTGAGCCCACTGCTAAGAATACCAAGCCAGTTCTAGACTCGAAGGCAATCAAACGACCACTGTAGAGGAAACTACTGCATGGCAAGTTTTCTCCTGCACTCCAAATATTCGGTAACTGCAGCCTGGCAAGGTTGGGAAACAATATGCTTGGGGAAATTTTCAGTGGTTAGGGACTGAAGTTGGGGAAAGAATGAATGAAATGGCTGGAATCCAGAAATAAAACTCAGGCTGCAACACTGGGCTTCTCAGTTGTTGCAGCTAGAATCTGAAAGTCCCTTCTGGGCTGCAGAACCTAACAGCATAGAGGCCTCAGAGCTGTTGTTTAGGAAGAGCACGGCCTCCAGAATCAAGCCCCTCTGCTTTAAACCCTTACACTCTCTGCAAACTAACCCACTCTCTTATAGTTGACATTTGTTCATTTCCCATGGCAAGTACTTAAATCATTTTTCACTTATTTTAAGTTTGGTTTAAAAAAAAAAAAAAAAAGTAAGTAAGTAAGAAGAGAACTGGGTCAGCATTTAATGAGAGTCCAGAACGATTAGGAGGAACTTAAGGCAGCCAAATTAAAGTTGAGCTGCTGAATACAGTTTTGTAAGAAAGTAAAATACATCAGTAATAGCTAGTTAACCAGTCTTTCTAGAATGACCAGTGTAAGGCATTAGCTAAAAACCTGATCATTTTAGAAAAATGATAACATGAGAGTTGGATGAAAATTTTCAAATGAAGTTTTTTCCATCAACAGCACTGCATTGCATCGGTTGAAAACAAGAAACTAATTGTGGATATATTCTCTTCACACTTCAAATGGGGATGCTGAGACATTCCACAGATGGCAAATGGAGAAGACAGACCAAGATGTATGCACATTTGTGAAGTCTCCTTCCCAACTAATTGCTTGTCTGTCAGAACTGAAGCCTGACTAAAGGGTTGGGTTTTTTTGAGTAAGCTTTTCTTGGATTGAATTTTCAAGTTATATCACAATGCAACTCAAAAAGAAAAAAATAGTCCAGAAGGTCAGTAGGTGCAGCACTATATCATCATTAGTTGGTCTGGATCCAAAGATAAAAGATTTCAGTCTCTCAAATCCTGAGCACATTCACAGGTGGCAAATACATAACTGCTTTTTCTTTCTTGAGGGAAGAAACAAGGAGTTTTTTCTCCTACAGCCTTTTAATACATAAAATATTGGTTCAAATCTATTCTGTAATGTTCCATTCCTTCCCACAGTTTTTGATCAAATGAGAACTGATGTTGGGCCATGGAAAGCCTGCTCCACATTTGTCTCTCATCTTGCTTCAAAGAGATCCCTATTGGGCCAGTTGTTCAGAACTCCATTGAAACAAATGCAGTCATTATTCTGCAAGGTCTCTTGTTTTTGTAAAAGATGATCTCTTTTTTCTTCAGGTTGCTGCAACTCTAAGTGATTCTGGCTCCTTAAATTGCTTTCTCTTTATGGTAGTGATAGGAAAATCTATCACTATTTTTATGAGAGTCCAGAAATTCACATTGAACTAAAAATCATGCGACAATCATTTTTTATTTTTTTATTTTTTTTTTAATGTGAAGCAGTACCACTCAGGAACTGCTAGCCTAGGCCTCCTGCAATTCAGCCGAACGTGTCTGAATTGTTTATACATATTTCACATTTCTGAGGCTTTCTTCCCTGCTATACAAACCAGATCAGCTGTACGTATGAACCAGGTTATTCTCTGAAATCTGGAGAGCGAGACAGTAGGTCCAGAAAAGTGCCAACAAATGGTATGTGTACACACCAACTATTTCTCTGTGGGTTCTGAGAAAGGGCACTTTCCTAAGAAAACATATTTTGCTGTTAATCAAACCAGAATGTCTCATTTCTTCAAGGAATGAAGGCAGCTCGTTCCAAACAGCAAATTTGTGTTTTTCTACAATGGCCGCTTCTGTCTCCTGCAAGCCTGGAGGTCGCACCAACAGAAAGCAACGCTTGCTGGAATAGGCAAAACTGAGGAGCAGAACCCATCTATCTCCTCGGTGTTGTATGCGGTATTGTGACTGCTGAACAGATGTAACCTGTAAGCGCTACTGACAATACTGTCCTTGCCTTTGAGCGTGGTTTTATGCTGCGTTCCCACGAGCGACTGACAGCGCGCGTTACTTTAAAGAGCTTGGCTTCCTGATAGGAGAGCTGCAAATCCCAATCTGAGGCTGGAGGAGCAGCCCACCGGTGGGACACCATAGCTCGGGAACGGAGGGGGTTGCACTGGAGCCGCGGGAGAGCCCGTGCAAGGACCCGAGACCGGCTGAGGACAGGCCCACCCACAGCCGCCATCTCGCCGTCCCCTGAGGCGGCCACCTGGGGCGGGAAGGAGGAGCCGCCAAGCTGGGAGTTGGGGGGGGGGGGGGGAAGGCGGTGCGGCGCGAGGCCCCACCGCGCAGGGGCGGTGCCGGTCACGTGGGTTCGGCGGCGGCCCCGCCCCGGCTCCGGCGGAGGCAGCGGCGGCGGTGCGCGCGCGCAGCCCTTGCACCTGGCGCTGTCCTCGGGGCTCCGCGTCGCCAGGACAACCGGCCTCGCCGCCGCGCCTCTGCCATGGTGAGCCCGCCGCAAGGCCCTCGGCCCCGGGGCGGTGCGCAGTGCCTCAGAGGCTCGGCCCGGGCGCTACGGGCCCAGGGCGGGGAGCGGCAGCGCGGCAGGGCGGTGCGGAGCTGCCAGGGCGTGGCGGGCTGTGTGCGTGTGTGTGTATGCGTGCGGACTGGGCTGGCGGTGCTGTGTGTGTGTGTGTATGCGTGAGGAGCAGCGCTGTGTGGGGGCACTTCCACGGGCGTGCAGCGCTGGGTGTGGCCGCGGCTGTGTGCGCGCTGCACATACGTGTGCGGTCCGCCGTGCGCGCCGAGCGGCCGCGGGTCGTGCACATAAACATGCGTGGCGGTGGATCGATGCGTATGCGCAGGTGGATTTATAACCACAACAGAGCTGCGGTGCGTATGCGGTGGACGTGGGGTCGGCCGCGTTGCCGTGTGGAGGAGGCGGGAGAGCGGCGGAGCGCCTCTGTGCGGGGCTGCGGGGCGAGGGGAGCTGCGTGCAGCAGGTGGCGGGGAGCCGAGAGCGGCCTGCCGGGCTCGGGAACGGTGCCGGCGTCAGCCCCGGCTTCGGGTTCAACTTCGGCGACCGCCGCCCGATCGCTTCGCAGCGGCCGCTGTGTACGGGGAAGGCTGCCAGGCTTTCACGCGTGGGGCGATGCGGTGTTTCAAGGCAGAAGGTTGGTTTGATGTGTATGAGGCAGCTGTGGGTGTCCTGCTTGGGGTGGAGTGCCAAGCCCTATAGAGGGAAGCGGGATGCTCCTCTGTGGCAGCGTGTTAAATTTCTCTATTGCGTTTGCACAAAGAATGCTCCTTCTGTCCCTTCCCCATGTATTTTGAACCTGAGCAAAACAACCTTGAGAAGCGAAACGTGAGGAGGAATGATAATATGGGTAGCCAGCACTCGCAGTGCACCTCTCCGTAGTGTTGCATACTTAGAGTAGACAGACTTGATCAGCAGAGGATACAGGAAATATATGTTGCTACAAGGGATAGCGAACACCAGTGAGTGTGGCTGTAGGTGGTGTGGTGTTGGCGATATGGTTGTAATGTGACTTGATGACACCCCACTCTGCATTGGCTTTCCTTCATGTGTGCTATGGGGCTTCTCTGATGTGGAAGATCTGAAAAGCTAGCTTAATAAAACCAGATTTATTCCATGTTGCAGGTATGGAAACAAAAAGAATAAAATATTTGATGAGGTGTTTTACGATATAAGTAAACATTTTACATTACCTCAACTCTGAGGAAGATGAAAAAGGGATTCATTTTGACCAGATAACACGAGACACTTCAGTATAGGGAATACTGGTGTTTCTACAAATCAGAAAGACCATTGGCTTATTGCTTGCTTATTTTGACAGCAGACTGCAATAGAACACTGATTTAGCGATCTTTGTTAAAATTAGAGACTGTGTGGGGTTAGCAGATGTGGAAAGTTGAAACTGAAGTCAAATTTTGACTGAAGCATAGCAACTATTTTTAGGTTAATGGAGTAAAGTAGTACTAATCTTGGCACTGTGACAGTATTGATCTGAATGCCAGCAGAAGGCTATACATTAACAGTGCTTCATCTGTTTTGTCAATTAGAAGCTAGAATAACAGCATCAATGTCATTATAAATTACCAACTTGTCTAATCGTTCTGGTAATATTTCTCGTAAATCAGAAACGCACTTGAAAGGGATATGCTAAGTATGACAAAACCATATTAAATTGTGCAATCAAAGAGTTCTCGCTCTGAGTTCAAACGGTAGCCTGGAGCTAAGTTCAGACAGTAATCACAACACTCATTTGCATTCTTTCTAATAACCTTTTCAGGAAGGTAATTGGTATACTCCATACCATTCTCCATACATTTATTTTTGTTTGTTTTATGTTCTAGCATGCTCCAAAAAAAAAAAAAAAAAAATAGAACCTCTGATCCTTCTTGAGCAAGATATATTGAGCAACTTCATTTGGACGTGGCAGGGTTGGAGTCCAGTCTTCTGTCTGAGCTTCTGTAAAACAGCTTTCCCACTGGAACTTCATAGTATGTGGTGGGAAACCTTAATTCCTTGTAAAACTTCAGAGGTGAACACAAACAGTGATTTGAGTTTTTAAGAATGCAGTTCTTAGATTCATCACTTCAAAGTCAGTATGCACTGTTATAATGGAAAAGATTAGATTACTTTTCTAAGGGATAGAACTCAGAGCACTCTCCTATCTCCTCTGTTAAATCCATGTTTATTTTTCAGGATCAAGAAATTACTTGCCTGTTTCTGTTGACGTTTAAACTCATTATTCTTGAGCTTGAACATATTTTTACTGATGGTTTGTTGAAGATCAAATTTTTCTCAGAATGATTTTTCTAAAAATACACCATGCTATGAATATCTGAAAAATCTGAGTATAATGTTATTCCCCAAGACTGCATGGAACCAAGTGGATTATTTTTGAAGCAAAATTAATTTTGATCACAAAGTCCCTGTGAATGACGCTGTGGTGGAATCTGCCCTAGGATCAGTTTCAGTATTTTTGATTAGAGTTACAAAATTACCTGAATGGTCAAGGAAAAATGGTCTCAGCTATTTTGAACTTGCATTGCTACTTTCATTTAAGACTTCAGTGCTTAAGGAAGGATTTGTCAGTTATTATCTAACCTGCTCAAGAAAAGCAAGTCCAGAATCTATAAACTGCATGATTTTCCCATTTCCTTCACTGTCCTGTCAACACTCTTCAGTCTCTTGAGCGATTCCATCTGGGTTGTTACCTTCACCCTGGAGAAGCTATTGTATTTATGGAAGAG
Organism: Lagopus leucura; assembly: GCF_019238085.1. Classification (NCBI taxonomy): domain Eukaryota; kingdom Metazoa; phylum Chordata; class Aves; order Galliformes; family Phasianidae; genus Lagopus; species Lagopus leucura. Next base: position 7,351,192 of record NW_024962334.1, on the reverse strand, counting down.
GAGGGCTGGAACTGGGAGTGTGCCCCTTCCTGTACTTGCCCATTTATGATTACTTACAACCACAAACTGCTGCTGTGTGGCCTACAAGAAAGGGCATAATGGCAGCAGCAAGATATCAAGCATCAAAATATGGGCTGTGATTGACAATGTACTTTGTCCTAGTGTCCTTCTGTCCTCTCCTTCAGAGATGAGATAGTAAAGTCTGTTTTCATTGGTTTGATTACTTTGAACTGGTTATTGAATATGTTCTCTAAACTGAAATCAATAAGGAGATGAGACATCAAGTCATTATAAATGTGAAACTCTACCAGCATGTCATGCTCTTCTGTCATCAGAAGTTGAAATTGAGGTCAGAGCTTCACTGAGGAACAGCATTTCCAAATCATGACTTGATGTAGTTATTACCTGGATGTTAACAGCCGTAACATCTGTGCATGTATAGTTCTGAAAATGGTCTCTAATCTACTTCTGAAGCAAAAGTATCAAGGTTGTTTATTTCCAAAGAAATTCAAGAGCTGTAAGCTTTGGCAAATAGTAGAAACTCAGTGAGTGTCCAGCTTCTCCGATGAAGTTCAAATGCCTTCCTTCCCTGTAACAGTTTAAAGTGTTTTGGAAATGCTACTCTAATGCTGTTTCCTGTGAAGTCAGTTGTAATCCCACGTGTGATCTTGGAGAGGTACATAATTTTGTCTCTTGCCACTGAAAACTGCTATTAATTGCACATTATGTATGTGTGCAGTAGCAACACATCTTGTGTCATTTTTATTTTCTGGATCATGCTCTGGGGAGATTGTCTGGTGGAGGTTTGCTCTTCATAATAAAAATTTCACACTCGGTGCTAAGAAAAACATCAGTTCTGTCATAGTGTTTATGATGCAGATCAAGCACTGCTTTAAAGCAGCTTTGTAGAAGCTTTAGAGTCATTTCTATGATTAATTACATCTTCTAATATAATTTTGAAGAACAGTTATGCTTGGGGAAAAAAAAACAGTATTCAAAATTGCTCTCAAAGGTGTTTAGAGATTCTGCTTCAGCCATACAAACAGGGCTTAAGCCATAATTACATTTACAGTGTGAGCTGGTGTCACTAGAAATATTTGACATATTGGAAAGATTTGGCCTTCCAGACCAAGACCAATGGAGGACTGTATCAATCCAAAGAAGAGTGGTGTAAACTAGAGAAACCAACCTGGAGAAGAATTTCTGGGTTTGTACGCTTGCTCTCCATTTCATTGCAGTCAGTTTAGTGTTAGTTTGTAGGTTAAAATACTGGAGACTAGGAATAAAACTAGTCATATGTATGGCACTAAAAACAACTATGGGCTGACATGATGATTCAGAGCAGGAATTTTGAAAGATGAACTCCTAAGGGCTTCAATGAACCTGTGATTGGATTAAATTTGGATGGCTGAAACAAAGGCTGTCTACAGCCAAATACCACTGTATTTAAGCAAATAGGTAACAGCTTTTCTCACACTATTTTCCAAAAACGTGTCACAGTGTGAATGTCTACAATGTTTATTGCAGCATGATTCTATAGCGTGTGAAAACAAGAGACTATTTTTGCCACAAGATGAATTTTAGTATGATTGCATAGTCCCTGTGAATGATGCATTTATTTCCTTTCAGTCTTCTGCTTAGAGACTCAGAGTTACTTGAATATTCAAATAATCATAGAATTGCTCAGGTTGGAAAAGGTACCTTTTGCCAGTGCTTTGTCCTTGGAACTTGGCATAGTGCATTTGAATTGGTTTAATGCTGGAGAAGGATTTGTTGCTCTGCTGCTCAAGAAGAAAGCACTGAAAGATACAGAACCTGAAAGATCATCCAGCTTTGTAATGGGCTACAGTCAACACAACTGTTTGTCTGTCTACTTGCTTTCCTTCACAGATCTGTTGCCCTTGAAACCTGCAAAGCAGACTATCTGGGTTTCCCTACAGTCTGTTGTAACAATCAAATCTGAAGACTACATCAGTTGAAAGCTTCATTTTCAAAGGAATAACCTATGAATGCTTCATTATATACTGCTTGTGCTTGGAAATCTATTATCTTAAAGAGAAGTAATGAAGAAGAAAGCAAAATACAGCCCTTAGAATATTTTATAGAAGGGGGAAAAGACCAAACAAACAAAAAAAAACAACAAACCCAGAACCAGCAACAAAACATACAAACTACCTGAAGAAAATATTTGCCAGGCATAGTTGTATCATCAGCAAATATGCAGACATTACAACTATGAAATAAACAAGAGAGTTTGGCTAAGCAGATTATTATACCAAAAAGAGAATAGATGGGGTACTTACCCTTGTCCTGGGCTCACTGTAAAGCTCCAAAGGAGGGATCTTCAGAAGACATCCTTCCCACTGGCAGTCAGCTCTTAAATGGGTCTAGGAGAGGTGCAGCCAGGCTCCACCCCTTCCATCACACAGCTGAATTGCCTTCACCTGTGCTCCCGTGGCTGACTCAGTGCTCGCCTCAGGTGGTCAATCAGAGTCTCAGCAGTTTCAACTCTCAGAGATTCAGCAGTTCCCATACACTCATGTACTTTGTGTTTCTTCTGCCATCTCTGGTAGTGGTTCGAACAAGGCACTTCAGAAGAAAAAGGATGAACTAATGGATCATAATCTGAACAGAGAGTTAATTGTCTCCCGGTGTTGCTCCTGTCTCTAAGTGTATGAAATTGAAGACTTGTATCATGGGAGAAGCAAAACTTGGAAATATTTTGTTTTTCCAAATAATAATGCAAAACCTGTTTCTGTTGGTTAGGTATAGGGCTTAATCATGAAGACTACAAAACACCAGTTACACAATAGAGAGTATTGACAAAAAGCTATCTTTCAACTGAATTTTAGACTTGCATTTAGTGAGGTCAATCTGATTCTACCAACCATCAGATTTCCCCTTTGTTATTCTTAACAAATTAGTGTAGGAGCTACCACACTCAAGTTAGCTAAGGACAGCCTGCATCCTCAGAAATATTGGCCATGATACAGGAAAAAATTCTGCATCTTTGAGAGTTCGTTCTGTGCCTCTTTGATTTGTCTCAGAATTTACAATGAAATAACCATTTGAAGAAATGTCACAGCACTTTAAATAACGGTGGTGGTGAGACAGCAGATTGTGCTAGTCTGCTTAGTACGTGGGGCTAATTCAGAGGATTGCTCTCTCTTTGGTGACTTTCCAGGAGAAAAGGCAGGTCTTGCTTAAAGAGGTAGTCAGCTCAACTGACAAGTTTGGGTAACCTACTTATTAAGCCTTAATAATTACTGCACACGATCAGATTAAGCCATACTCTTAAAAATGCTTGATAGTTCCAAATACATTTGGCTGGAAGCAGCTACTATTTTGAAGAGTGTGCAAGAAAGGGTGCTGTCAGCTGCTTGGTTAACTGAGAAGAAGCTGGGGAACACAAGGCAGCAGACAGGGCGACCTCAGGCAACTTCTGCTCCCTGCAACAAGGCATCTGAGTTGAGGTGACCGAAGGCTTTGAGGTGGAGTTGTGGCTGTAGAAATGAGCGCTGACCTTCATCTGCTACTCAGTGGGTACAGGGCCTTGCAAGAGCCGGGGTGGTGCTCTCCAGTAAAATGTCAGTGATGTGCTCTGAATGCCAGCGCTGGTGAAATGAGAATGATGGCTTTGCTGGAAGAAAACCAAGCAGTAAAGCGGGTAGTGTGGCTAGCTGCATCTGCCTGATGAGTTTTATTATGTTGGACAGAGCTTGCTTGGGGAAACTTTGAAAGGAGTATGGCCCTTATGGGCAGCCCTGGGACAGTGATAAACACTGGGTAAGGACACAGAGATTCCTGGCTGTGCTTTATCTTAATCTGTGAAGATGAGTTGTAATTATTCATAGGATCAACACAAAAGGCTTTCATATGAGGTGTTGTTTTTCATCAGGACATTTGTCACACTTGTGGAAGAGGAAAGATCCAGTCGGCATCTGGCAGTGAGGAGGAAGCTGAGGGCCTGCAGAAGACAGTGTGCTGTGCTCTGGGGAGAGTGGTTAGCTGCCATGGTAAGCAGCATGGCTGGGGTGTAAAAGTGTGTAGAGTCAAAGCTGGAGGCAAAGCACAGCTGGAGCATGGCAGGAAACAGTATTGAAGTAAAAGGCTGCCGGTCTGACTCTGCTGTAGGTGGCAGTAGTTTGAGATGGCATTGCCTTTTGTGTTGCTCTTTTTTGTGTCCTTGACTGTACAGAAAGCTTTACCATGGGTTCTGTTGTCTTTGGTATCACCTATTTCAGCCCTGATAGCAATGCTTATCCATTCTGCCGTCTAACACTGCTTTGTTGCCTAGATACAATTACATTTTGCTACTTAAGTGATGCTAAATGATTCTCCTTGTCTGCCTTACTCTAGTGCATTAATTGTACATTTCGAGAGGAAGCACCAAATAGCAGCTATTCTCTGACTATTAGGAAATAGCTTATAGAGTAACGTGAGATAAACCTAAATTGCTTATCAAGTATAACCATTTTCACTTCTCTTCCTCCGTCATTTTTCTTGTATAGCTAAATGAAAAAAACTTTTTAGCATGCCACTGATGACATTAGAGCTCTCATAAGCTGCTCTGGCTTTCTTTCTGCTATAGCAAAAGGTAGTTTCAGTTTTATGGTGAAGGCAAAATTGTATGGGCAACACTTGAACAGTTCCACTGAGGAGGGAAGATGTGCTGCAGGTTGGTGGGATTTGCATTGGGGCGCAAAAATCTGCACATAGGAGGAACTGGGTAAAACCTCAGTTGTCTTTTGCAAGGATTTTCTTTTAAAACATCTTATGGTGCCTCTTACTGCATAAATAGTACTAAAATGCTGTTCTTACAAGTGGAAACCTGAAAGACATGATGCTTTCAACATATGGAAATGTTCACAACTTAACTAGTATGTCTGCTGTGTCAACAGTAGGGGAAGGGAAATTAATGGATTTAATTCTAAACTACTGTCTCCTTTGGTGACAGCGACCCACCCTTGGGTTTTATTACTGGTTTGTTAAATAATTCAACCTCGTCCATCCATCTTCTCTTTTTACTGATTTTTCTTTGGAGTCTCTGTCATCTTCTCCCCCAAACCTGTGTTTACTCAAAAATGCTTGCTTTAGCATTCTAATGAGCAAAGTTGTTTTTGAGAACCTCCTTTTTAAGAGTTGGCATGTTGAAAATCCTCATTTATTCTGATTTCAGTGGAAATTAAATACATAAATATCTCTGTGGAACTAAGCCATAATGGCTGAGCTGCTAACAAAATGGTTTCATCTGCTAAAGAAATAGTCCTTTATTGAAGAGTCGATTAAATCACAACTGAAAATGCATCCCTTAAAAAAACAAAACAAAAAAAAACTTTCAACAGAATTAATAGCATGACTGTCTTTTGACGTTGAAAATATTAGTCACATGGAATTTCTGAATTATTTAGATAAACACGATAAACCAGAATGAATATTCCTTTGTTTGTTCATGGAAAAAATTACGTTTTTGATCATCACAGAATCATAGAATGGTCAGGGTTGGGAGGGACCTCAAGGATCATGAATCTCCAACCCGTTGCCACATGCAGGGCCACCAATCTCCCCATTTAATACCAGACCAGGCTGCCCAGGGTCCCATCCAACCTGGCCCTGAACACCTCCAGGGATGGGGCATCCACAACCTCTCTGGTTGTGTTCCAGCACCTCACCACTCTCTTGGTAAAGAACTTCCCCCTGACATCCAACCTAAATCTACCCTCCCTCAACTTAAAAACCATTTCCCCTTGTCCTGCTATTATCCACCGTTTCAAAGAGTTGGTTCCCCTCTTGTTTGTAGGCTTCCTTTAGATACTGAAACGCTGCAATGAGGTCACCCCACAGCCTTCTTTTCTCCAGGCTGAACAAGCCCAGCTCCCTCAGCCTTTCTTCATAGGGAAGGTGCTCCAGTCCACTGATCATCTTTGTGGCCCTCCTCTGGACCCTCTCCAACAGCTCCCTGTCTTTCTTGTACTGGGGGCTCCACACCTGGACACAGTACTGCAGATGGGGCCTCACAAGAGCAGAGTAGAGGGGACAATCACCTCCATGTCCCTGCTGGCCACCGCTTTTCTGATGGAGCCCAGGATACTATTTGCCTTCCATGCCCAAGTGCAAAACTCTGCACTTTGCTGTGTTGAACCTCATCAGGTTCACCCAGGCCCACCTTTCAAGCCTGTTGAGGTCCCCCTGAATGGCATCCCTTCCTTCTACCATGTCAACTGCACCACTCAGCTTGGTGTCGTCAGCAAACTTGCTGAGGGTGCACTCGATTCCATCATCGATGTCCCAGGACAGACCCCTGGGGGATGCCGTTCGTTACCGGCCTCCACCTGGACATGGAGCCACTGATGACCACCCTCTGTCTGCGGCCTTTCAACCAGTTTCTCATCCATCAAGTGGCTCACCCATCAAATGCACACCCCTCCAATTTGGAGATAAGGATGTGGTGGGGGACCGTGTCAAAGGCCTTGCTCAAGTCCAGGTAAATGACATTAGTCGCCTTTCCCTTGTCCACTGATGCCATCACTCCATCATAGAAGGCCACCAGATTGGTCAAGCATAACCTTCCCCTGGTGAAGCCGTACTGGCTGTCTCGGGCCACGCACTCATTCCTCATGTGATCAAGCATGTGATCAAGTATGTCATCCAAGAAACAGGTTCCTCATACCACAGTTCCTTGCCAGCGGGGTACAAAATCGTGTGTGTGCAATCCCACCAAAAAGAGATTGCTTCAACTCAGTAATTCTGGTGTAAACAGGAGAGCTTTATCACTGTTAGACCACAAGAGAATAACACGTGGATGCTTTTAATGCTAACAAGCTAACTGTGATGTATGGGGAAGTTATTTTCTGGGACTGGTGGTAATCATTACATTTCATAATGTGGAAGAGGAAACAAAAGATGAGATCATTCTTTCTGGATCTGATCTATTTGCACAATGTGTATATATGCTCTATTTATATGCAGTGAAGCAATAAAAAAAAAAAAAAGAGTTCCAGAAGAAGCCAATGGAGTATCCTCTGAGTGCTGGAGAGGAACCTCCCCAGCTCAGAAGACGTGTCGGTACAACCTTCAAGCTGGATGACAACCTGCTCCCTACTGAGGAGGATCCTGCTTTGCAGGAATTGGAGAGCAATTTTATTTTTATTTTTTTTAGTGTAAGCAACTATCAGGTCTTCTTAAGGAAGTACTCATTTTCTAGTTCACTGTAACCAGTCTTTTATGTACAGAGATGCTATAATGGAAGATCAGGATTGTGAGAAACGGCCCAAGATTGTGCAATTAGTTGTCAGAAAGAAGATGAGGTGAAGCACTGTTATAGGGTTCTGTTGTGGGTTTGTGTTGTTTCCCTAACTCCTTTCAGCACATACACATTTTTTGTATCTCCTGTGCTTACTGGAAATTCAGAGCTGGTTTTAGAGCAGCATTCTGTTGCACATGTTCAGTGTCACCTCTTGTCTTTCATTCTTCACTGATTTGCCTGTTATATTTCAAAGTTTTGTACAGTTAAAAGCACACTTTTCTGGAGTCTTACATACCCTGTTGCTAACGCAGTCAAACTTGCAGTCAAGTGCAAAAGCAAGGAAAGAAGAAATAGTCCTTCTACATCCACAATTATCTTGTAATATTACTGCGTACAGGTATTTTAAGGGCATGTCATTGTCCATCATAAAATCACAAGGTTGGGAACGACCTGTAAGATCATCCAGTCCAACCGTCTCCTCATCACCATTGCCACCACGAGCACTAAACCACATCTCACAGCTCCTCACCTGGACGCCTCTTGAACACTGCCAGGGATGGCGACTCCACCACCTCCCTGGGCAGCCATTCCAGTGCCTGACCACTCTGAGAGAAAAAGTTTCAGTGAGAGAAAAAGTTGTCAGTGCTTTCTAACTATAAGGAAAAATAGATTTGTCAAGGTTATTAAATATTTTCACAGCATTTGATGAACACTTCCTTGGCAGGTTTTCTCTATTTTTTTCAAATAGAGAGGTAGCAAAGTCACAGTTTAAAAATTTAGTAGGCAGTATTGTTTACCTCAGAGAGGTGATACATGCACGTATGGTAATTACTTCAGTAGCAAATTCTGTGATAAATGGCAGTTTCAGATCATCAGGAAATCTTCAAAGAAATACATTGTCTCCTCTGCACATTCTCTTTTGATTCCAGTTGCGTACTGTCAAATTCGCGTTACGTAGTTTCGTCTAAAAGACACCAACATCTTATCCTATGTCTGCTCTTCATTTGGCCAAAATCTAGCACTGAAGAGCCAATAAAGACGGCACCGTCTTCTGACTTGCAAATGCACTATCATTCTAGAAGCTAATCTGCTTATTTAAATATGCTAATTCTATGAAAACAATACTTGATGGTGTGGTAACTGTAGCCAGCGCATACATGAACATGTAGAAGTGTATGAGAGAAAACAGCTTTGAATCTGTTTGTGGCCTCATCTGCGACTTATGTTAGAGGCACGGTACTTGGTGTTGCTTACTTCCTAAAAGGAGGAGTAAAAGCTGCTGTTTAAAATTTTTTTTCAGTTTAATTTGGATTCCTAAATGCAAATATACAGGTCATAGTTAGTTCATTTATTTAACATAGTCTGCCATTCCAACTTTAAATTCTAACTATATCTTATGTAAACAAAGATTATAGGTCTTTTTCCCATAAGAGTTGCCAGGAGTATGGTTCAGTTGTAGGTTTAGATTTTCAGCTTTCCCACAAGAGGAAAATACTAAGCATTCCCAAAAATCTGTGCTATGATTTGTAATGATTTTGCTTTTTAATGCAGAAGTTAAATTCCTGGCCCAGGCATTAGACAAAGTGACCAGAGAAGAAGCGTTACTGGACCTGGTGCTCACCAACCCTCATTAAAGAGATTAAGATTGGAGGCATTCTGGGCAGCAGTGACTGTGCCCTGGTACAGTCTGTGATCTTGAGGAAGCTGGACCTGGCAAAATGCAGTCAGGACGCTGAATTTCAGGACAGTGAACTTCAGGCTGCTGAAGGAATTGCTGGATGAAGTCCCCTGGGAAGTTGTCTTTAGAGATAAAGGAGCAGAGCTGGCAGCTAATTAAGGATACCTTTTTGAGAGCATAAGAGCTCTGTCCATCTGTATAGGAAAAAAAGCAGAGGAGGCAGGAAACTGGCATGGCTGAGCTGTTTGAACTGGGAGTTAAGGACACACACAGACAGTGGAAGCAGGGACATGTGGCCTGGGAAGAATATAGGAATGCCCTCCAGATATGCAGAGATGGGATTGTGAAAGCCAAGGCACAGGTAGAACTGCCCTTGATGGGGGATGGGAAGATTAACAAGGGATTCTACATGTACATTGTTCAGAAGAGACAATCCAAATAGAGTGTACCCCTCTGATAAATAAGAAGGGAAAACTGGCTACAGCAGGCATGGAGAAGAGTGTGGTACTCGGTGAGTTCTTTGCTTCTGTCAGCCAAGCTTCTCATGTCTCTTGTGTCTCTGAACTTCTAGGTGGGGCCTGAGGGGGCAAAATCCCTCCCACTGTAAGAGAAGAGTAAGTCTGAGACTGATTTGTGAGACTGGATGTTTATAAATCTATGGGGCCTGATGATGTGCATGCCAGGTCTTGAGGGAGCTGGCTGATGTGTTTGCCAAGCTGCTATCCATTATATTTGAAAAGTCTTGGCTATCAGCATAGTCCCTGGTGACTGGAAAAAAGAGAAACTTTGCTTCAATTTTTAAGAAAGGGAGAAAGAAATGAAGAACTACAGACCAGTGAGCCTGGGAAGATCATGGAACAGATCCTCCTGGAAGGCATGTTAAGGCACATGGGAGACAAGGAGATGATCCAAGACAGCCAGCATGGCTTCACCAAGGACAGATTGTGCCTGACCAATCTGATGGCCTTCTGCAATGAGTGACAGCATCGGTGAACAAAGGAAGGGCAACTGGTGTCATCTACACGAACTTCTGCAAGGCCTTTGACATGGTTCTACACTACATCCTTATCTGTAAATTGGAGAGAGATGGCCTGGAAGGTCAGACTGTTGGGTGAGGAATTAGTTGGAAGGTTGCAGCCAGAGGGTTGTGATCAGTACATAAAGGAAGCTTATGCTGCAAATATCAGCTTGAGCATGCATTGTATGTGTTTTTATTAGATAGTAATTTGCTCATAGCTCATTAACTTAATAACATAGTGAGCATATGTGCCTGTTACTGTATATCTGGCAGTCTCCAGCTTAAAGAGAGGAAGGATAATAATAGATTTTGTTCTGGCAAAAGGATAAACTGCTTGTAAACTAGTAAGTGTCTGCAGAGTAGCTATATTTTAAAACATATTTATGCATATAAATGGAAAGTACAGTTTAGATGCATATCAAAGCTTTTGAGGAAGCATCTACAACTGTAGGGTGATGAAGTTGAAAGAGGATTTGTAGTGGTCTGTGGTACTGAATCTTTGGATACTGGACCAGAATTATGAGATCTAAGTTCACTTGTCTGTTTTACCACAGACCTTGTGTGTGCTCTGGGAGGTAACTTCCTTTTTTGACTTATTTTTTAACTGTAATGCACAAGAATATTACCACCATCACCTTGGTGATCTTGAGCTCTGTGAGGATGGCGTGTATCCATTTTCAAAGTGATGCAACAGAAACTACAACTAAGCCTTTGTTTTGACTGTTTCTCTAGAGAAGAAATCTTAATGTGTACTGTTGCCATGCTATGACCTACAAGCTGTGAGTAACACGTAATATTAAATGTCGAATGTGCACATAAATCCATAAATTACCAATTTCAGTGCTCGGAAGCAGTCAACTAGTTCTGAAACCAGTGATGTATGTAGTGTATTTCAACATAAAGGGTGAAAATACAGATAGCAGTGGGTATTAGATGTAGGGCAGTTCAGTGCAAACCTGTGGTCAGCTGTGTGGAACTGCTAAAGCAAATAGTGTGTCTTCTGAGAAGGAGTTAGGGTTATACTTCTGGAGTACAAACGCACATGATTTGAGATTTGAGTCTATGGTAACTGTATTGTTTCATTTGCATGAAAAGGAAGCTTAATTAAACTTGTTGGTCCTGTTGAAATTTAGCTTTATTATTCTTAGATATGTGGATAGCCTGTTTGTTGTGCAAAAAGGTGGGTGCAAAAAGTGGCTTTTGTTGTGATATCAAAACTGAGAAACAGTGGTGTACAATTAGATCTGAAGTCTTCCTTGCACATACTGGAAGAGAAGGAAGGTTCTTCATGGCAGCTAGAAGAAAATCCCAGCTTTTTAATCTTGTAATCTTGATGGTGGAACTGAATGTTTTTTTGGGAGATGCATCAGTAGTAGGAAATTGTGGGTGAGAGGCACTTTGGTTTATTCTTGTAGCATTTCTTGAAATGTCATATACTCTTGCTGCCATACTACTATGGCAGCAAGTTCTTTAAATCAAGATGTTAGTATAGTTTCTCAGTTGTCATGTACTTGTGCCAGAGTGTAGAACTGTATAGAACACACAGTACAAAACATGTCCACTTTCTGTAATGGAATGGTTCTAAAACGTGCCAATAGTGCATGTTTATATGTGTCTTTCTATGGCTGAATCTTTTACTGCTACCTGAAGTACTTCTTTTTGGGGTGTGTTTCTTTCTGTTTGATGATTACATAGTGGCTCCATAAGTTTTGTGCAGTTAAATTTTAGCACTAAGAAAGAGCAAGTGTATGCGTGGCTGCATCATGTGTACTGAAATCATTTGTAGGGTTACCAAATAATATGTTGAAAACTTGCATTAATGGTAATTAAAAAGAGTTAATCACCTACAAAGAAGGTGAAAAGACTTTCTAAAGGCAGTTTTTCTTGTTGGTCTTTTTAAATAATTTTTTTCTTTCTGTTTCCAGGTTTTCTCAAATAATGATGAAGCCCTTATTAACAAAAAATTGCCCAAAGAACTTCTGTTAAGGTAATCCAAGATAATATCTTACAAAGTAAAAATGTTAGGATAATTTACTGCTTGTGTGGCTTACAAACCACAACATGCTATTCATTCTTGAAATAAATGACAGCATGTCTGTTAGATTTTGGGATTTGTGAACCTGTTTTCTTTTGGTTGCTCTTGAGTTGTTTTAATCTGTTCAAATTACATTATACTATGGAAGACGTAATTTAATAGTGATGTTTTTGTTGCATATTAGAAAAAGTGAAATAACGTCCACATCTTTAGTATATATAGCCAACTCTTTTCTGTACTGCATGGTGTTTGTCTGTCTGAAGAGTGTATGATGCCTTCTCTAATGTAATTCCCTATGATGGTTACTCACTCTTCTTGTTACAAACTTTGTTATAACAAACAAATATAACTTCAAAGCTTTCAAAAATGCACTGCAGTGAAAAGCACTGCCAGTCACCCTTATTGTCAGTCTGTGTTCTACGTGGCAGAACCAAGAATAGGATTTTACTTGCTGTAATCATTTGGCCAGCCATTCCTTTACTACTGTTGACTAGATCACATTAGCGACATCAAGATCAGTAAGTTTAGCCCATGGTTGGGGTACAGATGGATGTCTTCACATGAAAGCAACCTTGAACAAATTGAGCAAGTGCAAACTGCAAAATATGGAGGTACTGCTTAACTGAAAGTGACTACGTGAGAGGTAGAACTGAACCTGCTGAGCAGTGTCTTCTGAGCCTGCCTATAGTTTTCATTACAGTCCACTCTTTGTGCAGAAAGAAATGTTTGCGTATAATGGTGCAATTACAGTTCTTAGTGATGGTGTTATTAAAACTGAGCTGATTTATTAATACACTAAAGAGGAGCATGTACATTATTGCTTCCTGTCTGATTTGATGTTGGATAATATCTGAAGCAATGATGTGTTGCATTCTTGTTTATTCAGAATGTGCTTCTAGAATGTTATTCCTTCTTGTAGTGTCTGTACTATCACAATGTTCACTTGGTGATGTTAAAGCAACAGCCTTTTGTTAAAGGAATTGGATTTTTGGAAGATTTCCATTTTTGTTCCAAAGTGCCAGTTCTGTGTGGTGCTGAAATTGTAAATTAGCCTTGTAGAACTGTTTGGAAAATGTGAGTAAATGAACCAAATAATACCCTAAACACAAATTCTAATAGCACTGCTTGTTGCACTCATGCCATATCTCTGAATCTGAAGCAGTTCTTTTCTAGCAGTAGGATGTTTTCTATGGAAATAACTGTGATTTCCACTGTTACTGGTGTTAAGCATCCTATCAACATAGTTCATCAGAATTTGTTGATGTACTTTAGAAAATGAGATAGCAAACATGTTTTATTCTGAAACAACGTAGTAATTACATGGTGTGCCTTAGCTTTCTTTGTGGGACTGTCTTAATGTCAGTGTCTAAAGAAAGGCTTGTCTGTGGGGAATTTGTTTCATGCTTGAAAACGTAAATGCTTTTGTAAGCCTAAGCTTAAATGTCTTTCAAAACCTAAAACCATTTATGTTGCAACATGTTTTAAAAGTAGTGTGACAGAACAGGTTCAGTATTGCTGTGTTGAGTGTAATTAACATCCTAATTTTTGTCATATTAACTATGCAGTCTACCCTTAAATTAAGAAGAGTAAATCAGTTGCAGTGGAAACATTTTGCTTTCAGCGCAGGAGATGAATAGTAAATGTGAAGTGTCATCAAATGCATGTAGCTTTTCTCTTGCTTACATCAAAGTGAAACTATTGGAAAATTCTTCAGCTTTGTTTTAAATATTAAAAAAACACTAAAACTTGACACGTGGAAAAAGTTGGTTAATATCTGGATACAAATGGTAAAGCAAAGTGTTGCAAGGGTTGGTCTTATTCTCATTTGCATTGAGTATTTAAGTAGTTTGACTGTAAAAAGCTAGCCAATATTTTCATTAATGTTGAGAAACATTTATCTGTTGGCAGGCTTAAGGAATACTACCACTCTTTAAAATGTACTCATTTATTTCAGTGATCATGTACTCTGAGGTTAAAGTAAGCACCTGTGCTAGCTTTCCATGCTAGAAGATTTGATACAAGAATGGCAGCTTCAGAAACTGAATTGTAAAACGAGGCAATGATTATAAAAGCAATTTTTGTTACTGTGGCAGTATTGAAGGACCTGTAAACATAAGCTGTGGGGAAAAACAAGTACTATTCATGCATATGTAAAAGCATGTATCTGCTTATCTTGTTTTCTTTAACTTTTACTTTATTTTGAAAAATTGTCCCAGGAGATTATAATGGTTTTGGCTTTTTGTGGGCTTTTTTTATTCCTGTTTGTTATTCCTGCATTTATTCCAGCTACTCAAGAAATGAAAATTGGCTATGTTGTCAGCAGTAGAGATGTTTACTTTTGGTCACTTGAACCATTTTCAATTCCTTCATGCCAACGAACTTCTGCTGTTCGTGAATTGTACCTTAAATGTAGAAGTTATGACTTCTGCTATAAACAGTACTTGAAGGGTTCACGTGCTTGAATAATAGGTCTCAGTCATCAGACTTCAAATTTAAGCATTCAGTCAGATACAAAAGAAGAAAAGTTTTGGGACCCACGTTAGGAGAGGAACTCAGTAGTTGTCCTCCAGCAGCACCTGTCCCTGTAAATAAGAATAAGGTATTATGCATTTTCATGCTTCTTTTGTTTATATTACTCCATGTTGCTTTCTGTTGGTGTTTTTCTCAATAACACAGCAGTCTTCCTGATTTTGAAACTTCCCATCTAATTTGAGCAAAACTGTAACTTTTAAAACCATGTTTAGCCATTTTTTCTTCCTCAGCTTTTTTCCCTCATTCATAGCACACATTAAACCACTGGCTGGCACACAGCTTCTAAGAAGATCAATGTGAGATCTTTTCCATATTCCGAAGGGAGTTCATTGACCGCCAGCCAGGCTATTGATCAAGTCTTGTTTTCTTGGATGTAGCAGAAGCTCTTTTCTGAATTCGAGGTAAATCACTGAAAGATTTTGAAGTCAGTTCCCACTTGAGAATAGTTGGAAGGTTTTCTAACAAAAGCGGATTAATCTGACAATTGCAACTTGTATCCTCAGTGTTTACTTGAGATTAGGTGTGCTACCATGAGAATCACAAGGGTACAGAGAAAACGAAATGGCTATTTTATTAATGGACAAAACATGTTAAATAAAATTAACACTGGTGTTGTGATATTATTAATCAATGGCTGATAAGTCCATAAAACTTTTCTAAAATGCTTACTAAGACATAGTCTTAATTATTAAAATGCTATTGTTTTCCAGGCTGTAGATCAAACTATGTAATCACTTCCCTGAGAGCTCTATCTTGTCCCATGCCCAGTTCACTCTGATCATTTGTTTGCTTTTCTAATCATGTCTTTGTGGTTAAGGACCACTGGAAATGGGTATGTGACTCCACAGGCTGAGTCTGGATTTAGATGTGTTGTTCCCAGTCTTACTGTTCTTCCTCGCTTACTATCAACTTTAGTCTCCATATTTATGGTTAATAAATATATTGCCCTTATCTTTATATAGTGGAGTTCCCTGTATTGGGAAGTTTGTAAGAGGTACTGAGCACTCAAAAATGATTGCTCGTATCAAACAAGTTTGGTCATTTGTAACTGGAGGAGGTAGTTGCCAGTGTCTATTTAATGTTTAAGTTAAGTGATTTGGGTTTGTTCATAAACAAGTGCAAGAATAATCTTAAAATTGGATGTTTGGAACAGAATTGTTTGAAATGGAATTTATTCTTAAAATGCAAGAGGCTGTAAGAACACAAACTGAAAACTGTATGAGTGCCTTTATGTATGGTACTAATGCAGAAGAGGAGATTTGGGAATGGAAAATCCACTTTGCCAAGATAGTGAGTAAAATTCAGGCATTATGAAAAGGAAATACTTTGTTTAATGTTTGTGCTTGACCGACTGGGACTTCCTTACAAATGTACTGCTTCAGCATTACTTGATTCAATATGAATAGTATCACTTGGTTACAAACATGCTTGTTGCAATGGATTAGTGATATTGGAACAAATAAAAGTGAGCATTTAAAGCAGGAGTAACAGCTAAAGAGGATGTAATGGTGACTTACACAACTCAGGATCATGCTTTACCAGCTGTTTGTTTCATTTTGTTGTTTTTTTTTTTTTAATATGTATACTCTTAAGCCTCTCTTTAGAATCTGCTGTTTAACTTATCAAGATCTAATTCCATTTGGAGCTGTATTTTCCTTGAAGTTGAAGCCTTGTTTAAACTCACTCTTGATTAACAAATTACCAAAGCCAAATGTTTAGAAGTATCAGTGATACGACAGTCATTTCATTCATATTTAATTTTCCCTCATCCCTCCCTGAAATTATTGTTCCTCATTCCTATACAAAAATTACAATCAAAGAACAATTCAGAAGAAAATCCTAACAAAAATACCCACAATATATTATTTTCATGTGTTTTGTTATTCATGCCAAAGTTTGAATACTTGGTATTGTTATTTATACTGTGTTGTTTTGTGTTTGTTGGGTTGGGGTTTTTGTCAGTAGCTTTCAAGGTATTTACAGAAGAGATGAACTTTCTCAACCATGCCTTCCTCACACAGACACAAGCATCAGGATAAGAATTCATTGGAAAAAAAGTCTTACTCCTGACCAGTAGCATAGCTCCAGATGTGATTAAGCCAAGGCTCATCCTAGTCCGAAGACTAAGTTTTCCATAACCCTTATGGCTGTAAGGATCAAGGTGTATGAAACATCCCCAGGTTGCATACCACCAGAGCATCACATATTTGTTTTCCATGTCTGTTGAGCTTTGAGCTCACAGAGTGGGTGCGTTTAGCTTTGGTTGTTTGGTGCCCAGACTGTGTAATCCCTTCTCTCCTGGGAAAAGATGCTCAGTAGGATAGTTGGAATGGTCTGCAGGTTGCATTGGAACTGTGGGCTGCTAGGTAAACCACTCTTAAATATTCATTAGGCTATTTTTATTTAGTAATGTGCTATAGTTGCCAAATTTTACTTCATGAAATCACTCTATAAAAATAAAATTCTTATTCATAAAATTGGCTAGCTGAGGTTGGAAGCAAACCCACTGCTGAAAACAGGGTCAGCTACACCAGGCATTTCCTGGCATTGCCCATTTGAGTTTTGACTGCCTACAGGTAAAGGGGCTTCATAACCACTCTAGTTTGGTGTTGGGAAACACCTATTTTCCTGTTGTTGGGCCCTGCTGGGGAGAATCTATTGTCCTTACTTCCTTCAGATATTTTAACTTGCTGGTGTATCCTCAAAGCCTCCTGCTTGGAGGTGTGTTCAAAATGGTGCTCAACAGGATCCCCATGTCCTTTTGTGCAAAGCTGCTTTGTATGTGATTGGCTCAGCCTGTATGGGTGCCTTATGTGTTCCTCCCTGGGTTGCATCTTTCTGTCTCAAAGAAGTTCTGTTGTCATTATCGTGTCCATTTCATGTCCTGATGGATTCTGTAGATAAAACTTTGATAGAAATTTAATGAAACAGGTCAGTCATGTGAGCTGCAGCATGTGAATTTTAGAAACTGCAGAACATTGCAGCTCATCCACCCCTTCTAAGAAATGATTAAACTGGACAGTCCACTAGGCTTTTAAAGCCTAGAAGTCTGGAGCATTCCCCCCTCTGCGAGTATTCCAATTTTAGGAAGGCTGACTTTTTGGAAAACATTACATAAACTGTTTCATGGGTTTAGATTTTCCTGAGTACGTCCTATATGTATTTTACGTTGAAGTCTGCAACTTGACTTCTAAAAGGTCACAAAAACGAGACTTTTATGTCTATAATATCCAAGTGACTATTCGTCAAAGATACACAAAGTTGCATTCCTGTGATATCTTCTGTATTTCATTTGCAGACCGAAGTTACTGAATGATTTGTATAATGCAGTTTATTAATTTCATCATTGACAGAATTTCCATGTCATTTGGTGGTTGTATTCTGTATGTTTGATGGTAAGTTAAACAGACCTGTCCCTCCTTCATTTGATCAATGGAGACTTTGCTTAGGATACTAAGAGAATGAAGTACCAAGAATACTGCAGTTGTTACATATGATAATGCTTTAAGTAAAATCTTTTTAAATGGAGTGAGTGAAGTGATCCCCTTGGCTTGTAAGTAGTGTATAGACTATAAAAAATTAAATGCTGTGGTATAGCTATAAAATGAATCCAGCAAAGCTGATTATTTGTTGGAAAAGCAGAGTTCAGTTTAAACTGAGAATAGATGTTAGGCATCGTGCAGACAGCCTGTTCTTTGGCAATTGCTGATACTTGTGTAGGTATTGTGTAGCAATAACTGAGCAAAAGCAAAGGTTTGGCATGTGAAGAAGTGCTTTTTGGTGCCAGATTTGTAAATGAAAGACTTGCTGTTTAGATTAGCTGAGAAAGGCGTTGTAGTCCATGTAGTTTACAAGTGGTGATTGTGGAGTAAAAGTTACTGGAAAATTTCAGTGTGTTTCACAGTTTCTAGCGTAAGTGCTTTACTTCAGGAGATGGCACATCTCTAGTGAAAAAGGATTTATTTTAATAATTGACTTGAAAGGTGAAACAGTAGATAATGCAGTTGATTTCTGCTTTGAGTGGAAGTTCATGACATGCTGCTGAAAACAAATCTGATAGAAATAAGCTAAGGTGCTTTAAAAAAAAAAAAGTCAGGCTCCTTAAGTTTTTAATATGTCTCTCCATTTATGTTTCCAATGCATATATATTATGGGTTTTTACTGAATAAGGTATTACTGGAATTTGCAGTGTAGCACGTCCCTACCTAAAAATTTATTAATGCAGGGTTCTACTTGCTGTGAGTATGACCATTCAGATGATCTGTGTTTTTTTAGCTGCTTTTATTTTACTGCAGCCTTTGTACAGTGCTACTGAACTGCAGTTGTTGGTGAGGTGTCTCATACCATAGGAGGGCATTTGGTAAGATAGGGAAAAGAAGGGTGAAGCTAAACCCTCCACATATAAATATTTATAATGGTGTTTGGTATTTATTGAATATGTCATTTTAGGGAAAGACAAGATGGTTCTGTGATGGTGGCAAGACTGCAACTGTATGCATTCAAACATGATTAGTAATAAACTCAAAGAACAGCAGATGCTCTGCAAAAGCTTGTTCCCTATCTGATCAGATTGGCTAGGGCCTTAAAGAGATGAGAGAGAAGCAGTTTGACTCTTGGACAGTTTTGTTTCTCATTCTGTAAGTTGTAGTGTTTGGATTTTGAGAAATAGCTGTTTCTGTGGTTCCACAGGAAAGGAAACAATAGAAGTGACATCAGCCATTTCTGCTTTTGGAAAGACACGGTTCTGTTCATAGCACATGGGAGTAATGAAGTATGCATGGAAATATATGGGAGGTGACCAGAAAACACAGCCTCCTTTTCAATATGGAGAGGAAAAACTTGATGTAGACTTGTTTAATAGAAAATAGAAAGAAAGGAATATAATTAACAGTTGTTGTGATTTTGTGGATGAATTGGTTAGACAGTATCACTCTGAGATTAAACAGTCAGTTGGCTCTACCAACCCAAATTACAAGCGTCTACAAATGCATTTGACTTTAACATTTGGCATTTTGATTTTAAAATGAGCCCTGTACAGTACATCAGTACACGTTGAAAGGATTCACATTTGGTTAACAGTTGTAGTAACGGGCTGGTAGACCCAAATGCTTTTTTTTTTCCTACTCCATGTTTTGGAAATCACTCTTTAAGAAGTCACTGGAGGTTAAGAGTTACAGATGACACAAAAATAAATGTGAGGAAAAGGCACTCCCAAGGAAGTATGAATGACATTAAATAGTGGTATGTTCAAACAAGATTAATTTTACAGTTTAATTTTGCAAGGATATAGAACTAAGGAGTGTCCCATTTCACTCTCACATCGAGTGCTGTGGTCGGGGATGTGTCATCGTAGTAGAGGATGTGAGAGTGAGATGTACAAGATACTGTAAGTTCCTTGTCTGATTCTGTGTCAAAAAGGCTCTGAAAATGGGAGCAGTAAAATAATGCTTTGTGTCTGTGTACAGCTTTGTTGGAACTAATAAACTTTTTAATGCTACATTTGCTTTAGATGTCTGTCTTTGAAGAAACATACTGGAAAAGAACGTGCAGAGAAAATGAGATTTAAAGAACTGAAATAAAAAGAATTAGAGGTGACATGATAAGTGATTTTAAAACTCCATAAGGAGAAAGTACTAACTGCGAAAGCACTCTTTAATTTGGTGAAGAAAAGTAGAGGAAAGCATAAAGCTGAAAGTCAGACATTCACCTTGGAAATAAGGCAAATATTATAACAGCGTGATTAGCCAGTGGAACAAACTATCAGAGAAGGTGGTGATTTTCCATCCCTTGAAGGCTTTCAAATCAAGAATATTCATTTTCTGGAATTCAGGCTTAAGCCAAATACAAGTTTACCTTAATGGAGTTGGGGAACTGTGAGCTTGTGCAAGTCTTTGTGCCTCTGGCATGAATTTCATGCATACTTCAGGTGCTGTTAGCATTGAAAGATCTCCAAGGCCAAGCTTATGAGGCATTTATGTGTCCAGAGTGGTGTATGCCCTGGCAGGAAGAGGCTTGAAGAACTCTGATTATGGGTAAGCAGATTATCTTCCTTGGGTGCAATGCAGGATAACTAAGGAAAAATTAATGACCTTGGGTACAGGAAGTGAGTATAGATTATCCTAAACTTTACTGTGAATCTGTTAACTAGTTACATTTCCAGTTTCTTTAACTAATCTGTGCCAAAGACTTAAGTGGAAATGAATCCGGCTGCTGGCTGCATTAGCTTCCACCTACATAATTATGGTCATAGAGGACAGATGTGCTGTACAACCATCAGCTGGCCTACATGGTAATTTTTTCCACATTTTAAAATCACAAGTGCCTGCTAACATAGCCCTTCACCATAAGTGCCAGACAACATCAGTGTTGCCATCTCTGTCTCAGTTCTGTGGCTGGATTTTAAAGCCTTTAAAATGCTATTGTCTTGTGTCCTGTTGGGTAGTTTTCCTAACTGGTAGGGATGTGCTAGGAGTTCTGTGGGGCTGAAACTAGAGGAACAGTTGTCTCAGTGGTTTGCATGTAAGACTATACTATAGAGGGGAAAAAAGGAGAACAGTGTGGAAATTTTGAAACAAGTTGGCAAAACGAGTCTTAGCAATTATAAAATAATTTACTAGTAATTCTTATTTATGCTGTTATTAACTGAATAATAATGATTCTGATTTTGCTGAATCCTAGCATTGTTTAAATTACCTATTTTGAGGAGGGCAGTTTCAGGCACGTTTCAAGACAGTTTCTTTTTTAGAACAAAAATAAATGTAGAAGTGTCTAGAATTTTACACTTATTAAAATAGTTCTCCTTTTAACATAAAATAATCACTTCTATTTTTTTTTACTTTGTAAAAAGCCACTTCATAGGGAATGGAGCAAAAATACATCTGTTCCATATTTGGTTTCAGTCTACTTTTTCAACAGAAATCATGCATCAACATTAATCTCGTAACAGTAATAAATAGTCAAACATGAAGACAAGCTGCTAGACAACTCAGTAGATGAGATAGATAAAATACCTTTTCTTCAGCATCTTCAATTCCTTCTGTTATTTCTTACTTCCAGCAGAACTTGCATCACTTCCAAAGCATGTTGTGTGCTTTCTTTAGGCAAGAATATGGAGTCATGAGATGGTTTGTCACAGTCCTTCTTGTCTTCATTAGAAACAATTTCAAGATGTCTTTTATGCTTCAGCTTCTATAAACCTAAGATAACCATGTCTGTTATACCGCTGATGTTTACTCCTCGGCGTTAATATTTGATATAAGATGGAATTGTTATTATTACTGTTCAGTTCTTTGATGACTGAAAATGTCAAGTGGTAGTTTATATGTGAATTATAGAAACATCTTTCGTTCTCTGTAGAAGAAAAGGATTTTGGAATGGGATCTGTATTTTATGCTTAAGCTAATGTATCTTATTTCCTGAGAACATCCCTTGAAATGGTTCTGTTGTTGCTTGAAAATGGTATTTTGCAAAAATTTGTTTTGACAATGAAACTTCTATTTTAGAAAACTATTAAAAGTTGCCAGTCATGAAGAATAATTCAGTGTTTGAAAGAGTAATGCTAGATTCTGAATTGTAATCTTGTTTCTTGTAAAGTGAATTAAAATAATACACTGACGATGTAAGAGTTGGTAGGTATTGTGACATAGCCTTTTGGAAATCTGAGTCACCATGCTTTGTGTTAGCACTTAGATTCCTGAACTTATGTTTATCAGTGTGTTATTTCCCTTCTCTATGTTCAGTGCTAGCTGATCTTGAGGTAGCAGTGTCCCAGGTGGCTGGGAAGGCCAACGCTGTGCTTGCTTATATTAGAAGTAGCCTGGCTGGTGGGACTATGGAAGTGATCATTCTACTGTATTTGGCACTGGTGAAGCCACACTTAGAGTGCTGTGTTCAGTTTTAAGTCCCTCATTACAAGAAGGACATCAAGGCCCTGGAGCGTGTCCAGAGAAGGGCAACAAAGCTGTTGAAGGGTCTGGAGCTCAAGTCTTAAAATGAGTGGCTGAGGGAACTGAGATTGCTTAGTCTGGAGAAGAGGAGGTTCAGGGGAGACCTCAACACTCTCCACAACTACCTGAAAGGAAGTTGCAGCAAGGTGGGGATTGGTTTCTTCTCCCTGGTAATCAGCAATAGGATGAGAGGCACTGACTTCAAGTTGCACTAGGGGAGGTTCAGGTTGGATATTAGGAAACATTTCTTCTGCAGAAGACTGATACAGTATTGGAAAGGCTGCCCAGGGAGATGGCAGAGGCACCATCCCTGGGGGTTTTCAAGAAACATGTAAGTGTGACATTTAAGGACGTGGTTAGTGGGCATAGTGATGATGTGTTGGAAGTTGGACTTGATGATCTTGAAGGTCTTGTCCAATCTTAATGATTACATGATGACACTGTCGTGCTAATAATAATAGTTTAACCTAATAGTTTTACTCTGTAAATAGTGAGCAGCCCAAGAGCCCTTGGGGATTTAATCCTCTTAATGAGGCTGCGTATGACTTCCCCAGTTCTTTCTAAATATTTGTGAAGCTTGAATGACTATGTCTCAGAATGAAATGTGTGGAATAATTATTGGAAGTGATGTGTTGGAATATACCTCCCTTGAGAAAAGCCTTGAAGAAACCTCTGCTGTGGAATGCAGTGAATATGCAAAGTCTGTTTGCATATGTCTGTTCCGTGACAGTTCACTAAGCAACACAAGACAGGAAAACATCATCTTGTTAACAGCACCAGGGAGCTCAGTATGCTGACTCTTAAGAGAGAGAGCACAAAAGATGGAGTGAAGTGTGAAACTCCACAACCAGGCTGTGTGTCAGAATTGCAGAGATGGGAACTTGGTGGTACTATGGAACTGGTAAACTGTATAGTAGCAATTCACAGCAGCCTTTCAGTCTTCTTTTGCACCAACTGCAACAAAGCTACATATGATTATAATCACTCAAGTTCCACTCCAAAGAAGGAAAATAGCATTAAAGTGGCCTTAAAGACCAAGTGTTTGGGGAAGATATCATTGCAGACAAAGCAGGAGAATACCACTGGCTTCTGGGACCTGTTGACAGGCTGAGCTTCTCTTCCTCCCGTAGGAGCATCTAATGGCTGGGATTTACATACTCAGTTATACAAAGTGCTTCCCTCAGGAAACTTAAAAATCTCTATAGAGAGTTATTCTATGATGTAACGCATTTGCAGTCAGCTGTATTATTCATATTAATGATACACGTACTCTGCAGACAGTGTATTTATCACTGACCTTAAAAGCATCTCTCCTCTGTTACTCCAATAAAGAGTACAGTTCACAAAGCTAGTCATAAGAGTTCTCAGTGGATATGGGCAAATTCTTTAAGGTTGGGAGTCCATTCAAACACAGCTGGACCCACAGCACCAAATTGAGTATTAACTTCAGTGCAAAAACCAGACTCTTAAATCCTCATCTATAGTTGCATATGTTATTTCTTTAACTGTATCACAATTAAAGGTATATAAATCAGTTTCTCTGAATTATAAGCAATGAAGTATTTTGTTATTCATAAGTGTTTGGGAAACAAAGCAGGGAAAACTTAAAATAGATTTTGTTGAAATTGATCCTGTTATGTAGATGTTGGCTGTCTCAAGATGATGGGTATGGGGTTACTCCTTCACTCTGAATAACTGAAATAGAATGCTTTTGTTTAATTTAAATTTGTTGTTGTCTAACAGGTGATTTCTTCCATAGAAATATATAAACAGTGAATTCATAAGTTAGTTTGAATTAATAATAAAAATGTTCTTATTGTTTTTCCTTCTAGAATATTTTCTTTCTTGGACATAGTTACTTTGTGTCGATGTGCACAAGTTTCCAAGGTATGTGTTTCTATTGTTGTTCTTTGGGAAGCTCTAAATTGTTTGCAAATCATGGGCTTTGAGATGGTCTTCTTCCTGTTTAAAAAATAAGAATATCAAGTATTTCTCTCAGCATCATTTATTAAAACAAAAAAAACTGTTGGTCCAGTTTTGTTCAGATACGTGAAATTAGTTGCTATGTACTGGATTTCTTTTTAAAGGCTATGGAAAAGATACCCAGTAGTGTGTGCTCTATATCTGGAGAAGGGATTAAACCCATTTTGGCATAGTGGCATTTGCTTTTTATTAAACACGTGGCTGTATAACACTATTTGTCAGACACATTCTGCTTAAAATTCCATGTAGCTCAGTTAACGTGCACCACGTGTCTTAAGTACATCCATCATTTGCTTGCCAAATACAAAAGGTGTTAAATAAATGGGCTACCAGTAGAGAAGAAATGCACACAGAAGGTAATAGAGAAAGCATGCTAAGTAAGCTTTTATGTTTAGCTAATCTTACTTTTATTTTGAATTAACATGAAAAGCATTCTGCTCCTTCATGAAATGTGTGGTGAAGTGTTTTCTTGTACAACATGAAATGAACTTTCCACATCATTCTTTTCTTCATTCTTCTAATGCAGAAGAAGCCTTTCTTTCTTCCTTTTATTTGTTTTCATCTATAATTGTGCAACTACTAAATTCCCAGACCTATATTATTCTAGCTTGCAGCTTCAATAAGTTCTGAGCTAACTAACATCAGGATTTGTAAGAACTTTAAGTCAAAGCCTAGAACACATCTGAAGAAAAACAAGGCAAATTAATAAATCCTTGTTTTGTTTTCTCTCAGAACTATGTCAGTTGGATGCAATATTCTTTATTCCTGTTTTTCTGAGTATGTTCTTGTTTCTCGACCTTTTTACTTTGTTTTGCTTTGAAGGACTGCTCTAACAATGAAGAAGCAATTATCAAGTGTGTATGTAAACTCAGCACATGGAAAGGCCTGGTCCCAACAGTGGAAAGTCAGCAATGTTCTGAAAGGCTTATTTTCCTCACAGAGTAACTTGTGAGGTTAAGGAACTATGGTTTTCTTGGAAGGAGTCTAACGTGCATTTGCTTTTCTCTCCATATATATCTAGTTAAATCATGCTATGTATGTGTTTTGCATTTCATTTCTTGCTGTTATACATTTTATAGGTATAAGACTCTGCAATGTAATCCATTTAGGAGAGTTGAGGTTAATTTAAACAAGTGTTCTGGTTTTAACTAGTTAATATTTTGTTACTAATATCTGCTATTACATTTGTTTTTTAAAGAGTGCTACCCAAATTTGTATTTGAGAGTTTGTTGTATTGGAATTGCTGAGAGGAAAACAAAAGGGAGCAGGCATTGGAGATGTGTAACTCTTATTTGTTTCCTATAGGCATGGAATGTTTTAGCTCTGGATGGAAGCAATTGGCAAAGAATAGACCTTTTTAACTTTCAGACAGATATAGAGGTTAGTGTCCTTGTTTATTTCATTCCTCTGGTGATGCTTAAGTACCTCATAGATTCTCCGAGTTCACATTTTAAAGGCTAAAGCTCAGGACACTAAAGCAGTAAAGGAGTGAATGGTCAACTCTGTATTTGGCTTTTTTTACACTGATGATGTTTTTGAGTTTTGCTTGGAAGCAATGTATCAGACACTTGGCATATATTGTATATACGCAGAGTTCAACAGGTTCAGAACTGATCATTTCCAGAAAACAAAGGTATGAGCAGTGTCTCTGAACTGAATGAGATGCTGAACTGAATGAGATGCTTGCAGTTACTCATTGCCTTGTGGGAAGATTCTGTTGCTTGTCTCTGGTCTCTGTGAGAGTGCCATCTAGTGCTGGAAGCTCTCCGAGCGCTTGTCTTTGGACATAAACTGAAACAACAAAATGGTAAAAATCTTCCCTTACTGCTGACTTGGCCTAGATTTGCTTTGCTGTGTACCTCAGTACATTTTATCAATGCTTCTTTCCTATGGCTTGAGTGAAATGAAATGACTGAGATGCGGGTTCATGTGGATTAAAGTCCTTTTCAGCAAATGTATAGTCAATGAATATAAAGATGTTAGAATTATGAAATAAACAAGAGAGTTTGGCAAAGCAGATTATAATACCAAAAAAAAAAAAAAAAAAAAAATAGATAGAAAGCTTACCTGCATCCTGGGCTCACTGCAAAACTCCAGACAAGAGAACTCCAGTAAAGATCCTTCACTAGTGGCAGTCAGCTCTTAAATGGGTCTAGGAGAGGTGCAGCCAGGCTCCACCCCTTCCATCACACAGCTGAATTGCCTTCACCTGTGCTCCTATGGCTGACTCAGTGCTCACCTCAGGTGGTCAATCAGAGGCTCAGGCTGTGATTCAGCAGTTCCCATATAGCATATAGTGAAGCAATTAGGGCAGTCTTATGTTCCATAAGAAAAAAAAAAAAAACACGTGTATGCACATTATCATAGATGTGCATAAGAAAATAAATTATGACATTGCAAAATGAAGACTAAAACCCATGGGAAACACAGTTCCTTAATATAAATTAAATTCATTCATTATTTGTATTTGGTAATTGAAATTAAGCTTAGAATACAATAATGAATTTGCTTCTGAATTTTTGTGCTAAAGTTTTAATTGCATAAGTAAAATCCAGATGGGGGTCATTTGGTATATTTTGCAAACCCTATTTCAAAGAATTCCTGAAGCTTTACAGTAACAAAGAGTAAAATTCCTCACTGTTTTCTTAAAATTTTATTGCCAGCTCCTCTGCTATACAGATATTAAATATGAGTATCTGACAGAGGTAGGAGAAAGATTTCTGGAATCTGTAAGTGTTTTAAGATGTTTTGGGGCTCTAATGTCATCTTTTTCACTTGCCTTTAAAAAAAATACAAACTTGTGTTTCTCATTTGCTAAGAAATAAAAAGTGAAGCCCACCAGACTGGTGGCTCTTCTCTTGGCCAGCTTTTTTCTGAAGTCTTTTTGCTATGTTTATGCTGAATTTGCCTTTATTGTACCTACTGGCATTGTCCTTTCAGATGTATTCCTGGCCTGGTATAAAGGAGAGTGAATGAAATTAAGTTATGATCCTATTTTTCTGTAAGGTTTTGAGAAATTTAATTACCTCAGTATATTGTATTTAAGTACATTTGTAATACAAATTCTTAAAATTTATTCATAACTTAAACCAATGATTACTGCACAAATTAGTTTTGAATGAGTTATGCATTCACTTTCAATATTAAAGACCTGTTTTAGAATCATAGAATCACAAGGTTAGAAAGGACCTTCAAGATCATCTAGTCCAATCTAGAGCTGTCCTCCTGTCACCATTGCTACCACAGACTACTAAACCATATCTTGTAGTGTGTCTTGTTTTGCTTTAAGCTGTTTTAGTAACGTGGGTTTTTTTGTCAGACTTCAGGACAGGTGCGTATGGCAGCTTTTTAAAAGCTCCATTAGTTGTTGTACTGTTTGATGATGTTTCACATAACGTCAAGCAGTACTTGATCTGAAACTGTCGGATAATGGAAAGTCATGTTTTGTGGTATATTTTTCCCTTTTTGAAGTCTTGGATGATGTAGAACAAGCCAAGAAAAATGTATTTCTGTACCATAAAGGAATTTTTTTTCCTTCTGCAAAGTTGTGTGAAAATCTTCCTAAAGTTAAATGAACCTTAGGATTTGTTGGTCTGTGGTACCAAATACAAGCTGAAGTAGTTTGAAGAACTAGTTTTTGAGTGACACTATATTATTCAAATACCTGAACACATTTTAATGTACTTGTCCTTTTTAATACACTGTTTTGGTGGGTTTTTAACATGCTTCAATTAATAAATGGATATGAGAAACCGTATGTCATTATTTATTTCAATTTGCTTTGAATAATTAGATTTTGGATCCCCCCCCTCCATTATTGAGCCTCCATTACATGTAACTCGTTGAGAAGACTTTATCCTTAAAGTAAAGGTACTTGGCCTCTTGTGAGAAATAGTTCTGAGTGATTGGAGAACTCTAAAAAACCATGTAATTTCATGAAGCGTGTAATGATCTTTGGTTTGTTTTGATGTAAATGTATTTGAGAGAGGAGGTGACCAGTTACCTACTGACTTAACAAACAAGTGCTGATAAAAATGTTTTCATCAAGAGTTCAGTATTGCAGGAGAATAACAAAATACAAGAAATGTCTTTACTGATGCTGTGCAAATGCCACCACTGCATATAGAGAAGAAATAAAAATAAAAATTTACTGCTCTATAATTTTGTAAGTTTTCTATATGTAAAATAAAAGAGAAGAAGATAGAAGGTTCTGTTGGGTATGTAGTGGTCCTGTTTGTTAGATGATCAGTGTTGATTTATTTTTACTTTTATCTTTCTAAAAGTAGACACCGTATGATGTCTGGTCAGTTGTTGCAGTGCTTTTTGATCTGTCGTCTTATTCTGACTGTCAAAAAAATTAAAAGAAGGGTGCATATTATGTACCACAATTTAAATAACATATTTTCAATAGTGCTACACTTTGAGCTTAGAATACTAGAAGTACTGTAGCATTCTGCTTGCTCCTATTACATAGCAAAATGCTTTCAAGATGTAAATAAATAGAATTTTATAGCAAGTGGGGTCAATTAGGAAGTTTTGTTTGTAAACTGTGCTACACAATGTGAAAAGTATCATTTCTAAATGGTAGGAACAGACATGCAAATAAATACAACTTTGAAAGCTAGCAGGTAGTCTCTGGCAAATCTTCTGGATGCGGTTGAAGTACTCGATACTACTGGATACTACTGTATCCAGGTCTGAGGCCTCCAGATGTGGAGCTGTTGAAGAGGGTCCAGAGCAGGGCCATGAACATGAGCAGAGGGCTGGAGCACCTTCCCTTCGGGGACAGACTTAGGGAACTGGGCTTGTTCAACCTGGAGAAGAGAAGGCTGTGGGGAGATCTCATTGCGGCCTTCCTGTTTGTAAAGGGGTTTATAAACAGGAGAGGAATCAACTTCTTATGAGGGTAGACAGTGATGGGACAAGGGGGAATTGTTTTAAGCTCAAGGAGAGAAGATTTGGATTGTATGTCAGAGGGAAGTTCTTTAATGTGAAACTGGTGAGGTGCTGGAACAGCTGCCCAGAGAGGCTGTGGATGCCCTCTCCCTGGAGGTGTTCAAGGCCAGGTTGGATGGGACCCTGGGCAACGTGGTCTAGTACCTAAACTGGAGGTTGATGGCCTTGCCTGTGGCAGGAGGATTGAAACTTCATGATCCTTGAGGTCCCATCCAACCCAAGCCATTCTGTAAAACAAGACTTACGAGAGGCTGTAGCTCAGTGTAGTGTCACGCTATCTTAAACATGTATCTGTGGATAATGTAACCTTGTGTGCTGGAGTAACAACCAGTCCTTGAGGAACAGGATGCCTCCTGTTCTGCTTCTGGGCAGTTCTTCAGATTTCTTGCAAATTTGACAGCAATCTTAATGGGTAAGGTATTGCTGAGGCAGAAAATTGAGCTACGTATGGTAGACTCAGAACTAAAGATTGGAGTGAACACTCTCATCAGGTAACTCTTTTTCTTAAAGTAGAAAAGGAATTTCAAAGAGATACGTTTCTGTTGGGATTTTTAAGTTGCTAAGAATGTTATGTCAGAATAAAACTCAACAAAATCTTCCTTTTATTTGGTTTAAGGGTCGTGTTGTGGAAAATATATCGAAAAGGTGCGGTGGGTTCCTGAGACAGCTTAGTCTGAGAGGATGTCACGTTGTTGGAGACTCCTCCTTAAAGTAAGTAAAGTCTTAGGCTAAGACATTGCTTTTGTTCCAAATATTAGGAAATAAGTAATTATTGGTAGATCTGTTTGGATTTTATGTACCTTCTGATGGTCAAAATGGGACACTTAAGTAAGTACTAAGTACCTTAGCAGTGACTAAATGAGCCATCAGTTTGAGAATAAAATATAGCTAATTTTTTTTTTTCCCTTAGAAATGAATTAAAATTTTTCTTTTCTCTCAATTTTCAAGCATTTTAAATGTTTTCAGGTTTATACTTTGGCAACCTGCCGATATAATTTCATCAGGATCAGTAGCCAGATTATAATTCATCTTTTTTAGACATGAGAGTGGCCCCAGCAATGGGAGAAAAACTAAAGACTGGTGCCTGCCAAATTGGGAAGGGTGTGGGATTCTCTTCTTTCTGTGATGTAAAATAAAGAACAAACAGGCAACACAAGCATCTTAGGGAAGCTGGCCCTTCTTTAGGCAGTATATAAATTGAACGGTGCAGCTTGTTCTCACAAGAAACTTTGAATCCCTGTAAGCTTTTTCTATATGCAGACTGATTATCCAGATTCCTCTGTGGGTGTTTCTTTGTTGATTTAACCCACAGGTCTTACCTCCAGCTGAAGGGCCCCTGTTTGACAAGTCCTTGAGGACTCAGAATACTGGGAGCCAAGCTCAGGATACAACTTTTTGGCAGCTATTGCTCTTTCCTCGCTGTTGCAGCAGACTGGGCTAGGTGATGTTCAGTCTGACTTAGTGTGGCTGCTTTTTTGTGGAAGATAAAAGCATAAAGATTTGGGTTAAACAGTGTCATTTTTTTAGTGCCTCGTGATCTCTTTCTAAAATTCATGAGCAAGTCTGATTCATTGAATTTGCTTCAGAGCAAATTCATGAGCATTTCTGGTGCATAGTGTGAGTGTTTCTCCCTGTAGAGGTTTAAGGCCTTTTTTTTTTCTTAAAAACAAAACAAAACAAAAAACAAAACAAAAAAAAACAGAAAGAAAACCAGCCAATGACAAAACCATGTAAAGTATTGATGACGTAACTGAGATAGGAAATACTGAGATTTAGAATGGGACCCTGATTAGCTTTGGGCCATAAATTTGGTTTAAAAAACAAAACAAAACAAAACAACTAGAAATGTTATGTTGACCCGTTCTAAACAGTCTTTTTTCTGTTTTCACAGTCTTCCTAGATTTGTCTTACGCATTGCTAAAAATCTAGAATCTAATCCAGTATTAAAATTATAGGTGTGTTACTGTATCTGTGGAATTAATTCTTCACATCCATTTTGCTAATACAAGAAAAGGATACTCCTGACAGAGTTGTGGTCCTCTGAATCCAGCTGCTAGTTAAATAATAAATTGCTTTAGTAACCCAGCCAGGCTTCCTGACTTCAGACCCAGAGGTTTCCTTGTAGGCCAGGCCCAGGAGTCCTTGCAGGCCATCTCCCTAACTGCTCCATGGGGTTTTGCCACCTTTGAACAGTGTTGTCTCCTCAGAGGAAAGCTTGTGTTACCATTTCCTTTCCAGATGACTGGCAACTGCTCTTATAAAAAAAGAAATAGCCTCAACCATAGTTAACTTTCTGCAGCATCCCTGCAAGATTCCGGAGCATACATGTAGATGACCCCTGTGTCCTCAATAGGGAAAGTCTGGAAATAGAAGAGAAGGGTAAGGCATATTTGGAGAGGGGCTCAAACTGAGGGATAGATAGGAAAGAAATAAGAAAGGTATAAGGGGGAAAGATGACAGTAAGCAGAAAATTTTGCTCTTCACCCACCTTCCCCCTTAACTTTAATATTCAATTTAGGCTCATGAGTACTAATCAGAACTCTAAGGCTAGGGGACTGCAGTGAGTAGAACCAGTACATACATGTTGATTCAGGTACTAATGGTGTCTGAGAAGAGGACTGGGGTTGTGATGTTTTTGAATGGCAGTATATTTAGTAAAGACGTATTTAGAGTAATTTAGCAGTTGAGCGTGCAGCCTGTGTGCATCGATGGGTCGGTGGGGCTAGTTGTGCCAACAGGAAATTGGGCAGGGTTAGCAGAGACAGCTGCTGGGCTGTTGGCACTATACACAAGTGCATCTGTAATAACTGGTGCATGTGGCTGTGTCTGAGGCATTTACAAGCAGGTGGTATTGCAATTAACCACTGAATGATAAACGTATGAGCTTTAAAAGTTTCAAAACATTAAGATGAGTCTTATCAGGACCCTTTCAGTATTTCTGGGAGTGATATGAATTATCCATTTTTCCTTCTTCTGCATCCATATTTCATTCAAAAACAGGCAGAAATCAAAGTAGGCTTTGGCTGTGCAGGTGCTGAATGTTCGTGGCATCTGTGTACAGACACATCCCTGCTTGAATCTCACAGGCTGTTCATGCAAGTTATTACAGAGCATAGTGTCTTTTCAAGTGATTTGAAGACTGTCTCGATTGCAAATTTCACTCCAGTATGTGAATTTTGGAATAGCTGTTTTAAGTATTCAAGTGGAAACTATCACCAGTCTAACTGCTGCTGATTCTGTTGTTTTTTTTTCCATTGTTTTCAGTCCACACAGGAGAGCCAGGAAGCTGTTACCAGCTGAGTGTGTAGTTGGATCTGTTAACCACGGCAGGCCTCCAGACAAAAATGTTTTTGTGTGTTTCCTCCACCTCTGCCAATAAAATCCATGCAGTTGGAGGAAACGCGGGCATAAAAACAGTGTTCTGAAATGCAGTGCAGCTGTAAACATTACTCTGAAAAGATGAAAAGAAAGTTGATGCTTTTTTTTTCTTTCTGGATAATTAGTTTAATGATATATACAGGCTTTTAGTGGTGTAATAGCTGTAATCATCTTTAGCGTGCATACCCAGTGGTGCACACAGATGCATTTTAATTTTTAAAATAATAAATAACTAATTTAGAGCCCACAGGGCTTTCCCTTAGTAGTCCAAGTAGACTAGATCCCACTTCTGTGTTGTGCAAGGCATGTTCTTTCTGTTTGATGTGGGAGTGAGTTCCTTAATGGTACCTACAAAAGCTTCAGTAATGAAATGTGTAACAGCTCTTCCCAGCACCTTAACTGTGCTTAGTAGGTATCTGATGTGCCATTTCAACCTTTGTATTCATTCCTTTAATGATTTCAGTTAAGGCATTTGGAGCAAATCAGTTCTGTTTAATGGCAGAAATAAACACCTTTCTCAAGTGGTATTTGAGGGAGGAACAACACTTAGTTTCTGGAGTTACCCAAGACAGAGCCTTGAGTAGCAAAATAAAAAGGCAATCACTGGAACAGATGTTCTACTGTATGGCTTGGAGTTTTTTGGCTGAGATGAGGAGTTATGGGACAGAGCGCACTCTAGTGACTGAATCACAACTTCTGGCATTATAGTAATTCTCCAGCTTTTTGTTGCTGTTTTAGGACCTTTGCACAGAACTGTAGAAACATCGAACACTTAAATTTGAACGGGTGCACAAAAATCACTGACAGGTAAGTCAAAGGTTTTTTCTGTTTGATGGTGAAATTTGGAAAAAGAAGTAGCTGAAGGTATTTTTAGTGTGTCTGCTGTTTTGCAGCACGTGTTACAGTCTTAGCAGATTCTGTTCCAAGCTGAAACATCTGGATCTGACATCTTGTGTAGCCATCACAAACAGCTCTTTGAAAGGTTTAAGGTAAGAAGATGTAGTGTTTTGTGTTAAAGAAAAGAATTTAAAGAACTGTTCAATATATAATAAAGTTTTAAGACAAAACCACAGTGCTGAACCTTAATACTGTGCATCAGCACTGGCTGTATCTTATATCTAGCACTTCTTGGGTGTAGACAATGATGTTTGTGTGTGGTCTTTTCTCTTGACTTTTCTGTGGAGGCCTGGCACGGTCCACTGGCTATCATTAATTTCTAACAGTGTGTTTAATTTGGGTTTCCCACTGTTATGACTATTTGAAGGCTGGATTTAACTTTATGTATTTTTCTAATTCTCCCAGTGAGGGTTGCAGAAATCTGGAACATTTGAATCTTTCCTGGTGTGATCAGATTACGAAGGATGGTATTGAAGCACTGGTGAAAGGGTGTAGTGGACTAAAAGCTCTATTTCTTAGAGGTTGCACACAGGTACATAACTGCTTGGGTGATCCTTTAGGAATAAAATTTTCTTTTGGCTTTTTGAAATCCATGAATTTAAAAAGTATATTGTTTTTGTTGTAGTCTTTTGTTCAATATTACAAGATATGTACGTTGCTTCAGTTTGCTTATAATTTCTTGTTTCTTTTCCTTTGTCCAATTTAATTGCTGATACAGTTAGAAGATGAAGCATTGAAACACATTCAAAATCACTGTCATGAGCTTGCAATCCTGAACTTGCAGTCCTGCACAGTAAGTATTTGGTACTTCAAAAGATACATTCTCTAGGAATCTTAGACCATTTCCAAATGCTAATGAATGACACAAATAATTCAAATAGTATATGTCTGCAGTTTAGATAATTTTGTGTATAATAGATATCTTGTGGAACATGCTGGCAGTTCCACAGCTAAGTGTGGATTTACAGTGGGTTTTCTCATCATTCTTTCTTTCGACTGTAGCAAGCTCCAGAGTAAGAATTAACTGCATGCATTCAACTCTCATGAATTGTGTGTACTAAAACATGCAGTGTCACAGATGTAATTCTTGTTCTCCCATCTGTTAAGGTCAAACGTTTTGATCCATTCATAATGTTAAGATTTCTAATTGAGCAGAAGCCATATTGTGGGCTACATAATGGAGAGTAAAAATCTATTGGCATCATACTGGGAAATGATTCAGAAGCATCTAAATAGCAGAAGGACATGCTTTTTTCAACAGCAATGGAAGATGACCTTCATTTCTGATGAAATAACGGGGAATCATTCATGTTTATTAAATTGTACTTACAGTACATACAATTTAGGTTTGCTGTATTACACCTTTTATTTATTTCTGATTTAGCTTTTTAGGAGTGAGATAGATCTTGTGGGCTTGAAATGTAGTTAAATCACTGCTCAGCTATAAATAATCTTTAGAAAAGTTTGAAATAAATTGAGTATTGGGGTCTTTTTCAAGCACCTTCAAATAATTAAAATGTTAGATTTTTTCCTTTTGGAAAGTTGCTTACAGTTTTATTGCTGGAACATGCCATAAAATCTGCATGAGTTCAAGCACTGAAACATTTCCTCAGTTTATGCTTCATAGGACTATTTTTTGTTCGCTGTATTTGTTGTCACATAGATGACAATCATAGGGATTTGGAAGGACCTCAGGATGTCATCCAGTCCAATCATACTAAAGCAGATTCCCCATAGGAGGTAACACAGAACAGTGTCCAGTTGGGTTTTGAATGTCTCCAGAGAAGGAGATTTCACAGCCTCTCTGAGCAGCCTGTTCAGTGCTCTGTAACCCTCCCAGTAAGAAGTTTTTCTTCGTGTTCGTATGGGAGTTCCCGTGTTCCAGTTTGTGCTCATTGTCCCTTATCCTGTTGCTGGGCACCAACAAAAGGAGCCTGGCCTGTCTTGACACCTACCCTGCAGATATTTATAATCATTAATAAGATGACCCCTCAGCCTTCTCTTCTCCAGGCTGAGCAGCCCCAGGTCTCGCAGCCTTTCCTCTAAAGTAAGTTGCTCCATGCTCTTTGTCATCTTTGTGACCCTCTACTGGACTCTCACTACAAATTCCCTATCTTTTTGGAACTGAGGAGCTCAGACCTGGACACAGTACTCCAGATGTGGCCCCACCAAGGCAGAGTTGAGAATGACCTCCCTTGACACACTGTTCTTAATGCACCATTGGCCTCCTTGGCACAGGCACACTGCTGGCTCATGGCCAAGCTGCTGTACACCAGGTCACCTAGATCCTTCTCTACACAGCTTCTTTTCAGCAGCTCAGCCCCTAGCCTGTACTCATGTGTCTGGTTGTTCCTCCCCAGGTGAGGATCCTACATATTAAAAATATGTATAAATAGACAAGCCTCAAAAATCACAAGTGAAAATATTTTTCCCTTTGAATTTTTGAGTTGCTAGCATGTATGTCCTACTTATTTGGGTGTGCTTTGAAGCCAATTTCAGCAAGTACGTCCTGCTTGCTGGGCTTAGAAGTGTGCTTCCAGAAGCAGCCAAGCTCTTTGTGATTAAAGGGCTCCCACTGATTTTACATAGTAGGTCTCCCTGTACTTCATATGATCCATACTTCAATTCTAGCAGCTTTGTTTTATGGACCTCTTAAAATGACAGGCAAAGTCCAGTAGCTGCAAAGTGAACTGACACTACCTCTGGAAACTGCATCTGTAAGGTGCCATTTCTGGAATGTAGAAGCTGGGGACTTGCAGGCATTTCTGGCCACTTTTCTTTCTTAAGAGGGATTGAAATAACAGTCTCAGAATATTTCTGTATGCAACTTGAAGTTTTTGCTCCATCTCCAGCAGCAGCGTAAGGTTCTGCATGGTCCCTACCTATGAAGTAGATTGTTCACTTAATAATTATGTCATAAATGCATCTCAAAGGAAACAAAAAATACCATATTCTGGGAGAGTTGAAGCCAAAAAATAGTTGGTTTATATTGGACTATTAATAATGAGTAGTATTAATCAAAACTTATCTTTGTAGCTGATGCAAGTTTTTCTGGACCCACAATGAGAAGAAATCTAATTTTCTGTCTTCATTTGAGAGAAAAGTTTGCAAATTTGAACTGCCGATACTGAAATGTTTGGGGGGGAGGAACATAAGGTGATAACCTTTTGTGCTCAACTGCAGTTTCCCATCCTGTTTACATCACCTTGAAAGGTGATGTTTGTGGTAATGATTAGAGCAAATATGCTATAGTAGTGTTAGCATACCTAGGCGGGAGGCCTATAAAAGAAGTGTGTACTTTTAATTTGAAATATGGTAGAGGACCTTGTTACCGTTGCAAGAATAATCTTAGTCCAGGAAATAAGCCTTGCCTCAGCATGAAGGATTAGCTGTTCAGCAGAAAAATTAAGTTCTTGGAATAGGAACGAGTGGAGGAAGGAACACTTTTTCCAAAACAGATTACCTGTAAATAAACAAATATTTGCACATGCATCCAAGAATGTAGTTCCTGTTGCTGTTTTACGCACAGCTGTGTTGAGACTACCTGGGATTGCTGCCTTTTTCAGAGTTTGTTGTCTTCATCTTCCAGATTGAGAAAGGCTTATTATTTTTTTTTTTTCAGTCTGCCAACTATGGAAGAGTTTTGAGAAATGGAAAAACTCCATTCTTTGAGTCTTAAGTGTAGGTGAATGATTTTTACTGTTGAGTGTAAAATAGGTTTTGTAGTTGTGGTTCTCCTGTTGTTGAACAGGAGTGAGATATTTCACATAATGGCAACTACATTTAAAAAAAAAAAAGAAAGTGTTATATGAAAACTGTAAAGCAAATGCAAATTAAAAGAGAAACAAGAAGAAAGAAGTCTGCTTCTGTTCTTGAGATGGCATTTGAACAGTATTCTGTGTTTGGAAAAATGCAGAGAGAAGGAAGAATCATCTATGTTGATTTTATTCTCAACATTGCCAGTAAGTTACCCTAATGGCATTTTTGATTGAAAATGTACAGGCTGTCCATGGTTATGTACAGGGTGACAAAAAGTCCAGAAATATGACTAGATTTTCATTCCTGTCAGACAACTGAATAACAGAGCAATTTCAACTTCTTCTGTGTTGCAGCAAATTTCAGATGAAGGTATTGTAAAAATCTGTAGAGGATGCCATAGACTTCAGTCACTGTGTGTTTCGGGCTGTTGCAACCTTACAGATGCTTCTCTCACAGCACTTGGTCTAAACTGCCCAAGGCTGAAGTGAGTATCTCATGAGCATGTTGTGTGTATGTCCTGTTGTTACTGACCTGGTCTATGAGCTTCACTTCTTCAGATACCAGCTGATATGCATGAGTTTGGTTTAGCTCTGCATTACCTTTACAGTGAAATTAGTTAGAGGTATCAGCTGAATCTAAACTAAAAGGCTGGTCCTCAGTGCAGCTATAGAAGAAATACAGTCTATCATACGCAGGGAAAAAGAGAATAAACATATAGATTCTGTAAGTTTCAGTTCTTCAGCTGAACATTATAAACCAGGTGAGAAAAAGATAAGGCCTACTACTTTTTTTGTAAGGTGAAAGTGTCTGTAGTTGTGGTATATCTTGTGGTATTTATGGTTTTATGCAATCATTCATATTGTAGAAGATAGGTAAGTTATACCTGAATATTATATGTACAGTATACAATCAATAAATGTACAGATGTTATAGTTACAAAATATACCAGAGAATTTGGCTATGTAGTTATTATACCAAAACAGAACAGACAGAATGCTTACCTGTATCCTGGACTTGCTATGAAACTCCAAAGGAGGGATCACCAAAGAAGATCCTTCCCCACTGGCAGTCAGCTCTTAAATGGGTCCAGGAGAGGTGCAGCCAGGCTCCACCCCTTCCATCACACAGCTGAATTGCCTTCACTTGTGCTCCGATGGCTGACTCAGTGCTCGCTTCAGGTGGTCAATCAGAGGTTCAGGCCATGCTTCAGCAGTTCCCATACAGTACAGATTTTGTTATATATGCATTCTTACCATGCTTTGTAGTGCCTTGTGGCAGTCTTGATCTCTGATGTGGAGTACATTAGTGTCTGTGAGCACTGAGGGATGCATTTTGGGTAATAAAGGAGCAGGAGCTGGTTGGAGTTTCTCTTTTCTGGAGCTGGTTCTTCTCCAACTTTCTTAGTGCTTTTTATAGCAAGTGTAAGAATCTAACATACTCTGAGAGCAGTGAGTTACAACATGGGTATTGGTTTTATCTCCATCTTTGCACGTTCTTGGATCTTCCAGTGGGATGGCAGAAGCCGGTGTGCAGTGTGCTGGTGTGCAGTGTTCCTGTCGCCTGTTGAGTGACAAAAGAGCTTTTGTTACTTCAGAAAACCTTTCCTTGAGACAGCTGAGCTGTGATGATCTCCCTGACGTTACCGTTCATAATTACAAGAGCTTCTCCTTGGGGCCAAGTTATCTTTTGACACACTCAGCTGTGTTCCTTAAGAAAGCCGTGCTGTTATTGAAAGACTTTACATTTCTCCAGTTCTCTCAAATTCCCAGCTCAATTCCTAGCTCATTTATTTATGGGAAATAAAAGTCTGAAGCACTATTAATTGCACAGATCTTTCCAGGGGAAGCACAAACGCAGCAAGAATTGTTTTCCTCTAGAAAATAATATCTTCTTAACTGGAAATAGTCACTCCTGTTGGGAAGCCTGCCTTCATTATGAAAGCTGCTGGTCCTCGGCTGTGCCACGAGGGGGAAGGCGGCCACTGTGAAGCAGAACAGCAGAAAGAACATTTCAGCCTTTGCAGTGATACTGCAGAGGAGTGTGTGATGGAAGGACAGGTGGTAGAGATGGTTTTACAAACTGGGTTGAAAGAGAAGAGGAAATGTAATTGCAGACTTCTTGGGCTGAGTGCACACCCTCTTTCAGGAAGAGCCTGACAGTCTTCTGGTTTCTTATCCCCTGCTTCTGTAATCTTCAGAACTTTTCAACCAGATGTGCTCCAAGTAGAGTCTTCACTGCTGTGTGAAGATGTCATTATTCTCACCCTTTAATGTTGGAAGTGTAATGTGGTTGAGGTCTCAACTAAATGAAGGAGGAAGAAGGGTAACAAACACGGCGTGAACCTTTGTCTGTTTTGTGATTTTGTGGGTTTGTTGGTTTTGTTTGTTTGCTTTTTCCTTTTGTTTTCCTTT
This sequence comes from Lagopus leucura, assembly GCF_019238085.1. Classification (NCBI taxonomy): domain Eukaryota; kingdom Metazoa; phylum Chordata; class Aves; order Galliformes; family Phasianidae; genus Lagopus; species Lagopus leucura. Next base: position 7,311,353 of record NW_024962334.1, on the reverse strand, counting down.
GTCCTATGTGGCATCCTAGGTGATTCTCAGATTAGCTGACAGTGTTATTTTCTCTAAAGTGGTGGTGGTGTAGTTTCTTGGTTTTTGTTCTGGGCTTTGAGGGGTTAAGCTCTTTGTCCTCTAGTAGGTTGCTGCACAGTGCTTTGCACACAGGCTCTGATACTAAGTGGTGTCTCAGTTCAGTGGCTTCCCAGCTTTGTGCATTTAAATGACAGGAATTTTAGATAGGATCTTTACCTGTGTTTTCTTAACTCAGGATATATTCTCCCACACGGTTCTTCTGATAACTCTTGAGAAAACTCACTGAAGAGGTTAATATTGCCTGTAATTACGTACACTGTTTTTCACTAAATGTTGAGAAGGTTTGAGGATTGCACTTGATCCTGTTCTCTGTCTATTAGAATCTTCTGATGAGCTGGATCCAGAGTCTGCCCAGTGCTTTTTAATTGCCAATCAGTGTGAAAAATAAGCATGTGCCTTTGCTGTTAAGAGCTTTTGAGTTGCACACAACAGACCTCTATCTCAAATACACTTGCTTTCCCCTGAATTAATGTTCTGCTTTACTCTTTCCAACTTTTTCAGGATTTTGGAAGCTGCAAGATGTTCACAGCTCACAGATGCTGGTTTTACCCTTTTAGCACGGGTAAGGGTCATTTCAGAAAGTTAGAGCTCACCTTGTTTTCATTGCTGCTGAGCAGCTGTGAGTTGATGTTGTCCTGCTGGGAAGGAATATGAGAAAGAAAAATCAATTAAAGAGTCCATTGGAGGGCGGGGACAGGATTAAGATTTATTTTGTTGCTGGACTCCACTTAGAGCTTAAATCTATTTTGCTAATAGATTCCTTCTTGTTTTTGGTTGTTTTTTTTTTTTTTCCTGTATTTTTGGTATGTTTAAATTGAATTTATTCTGCTTAGCAGAAGTCTAACATTGTTACACATTCCAGCCAACTTTACCCTATAAAGATGCCAAATACCCTTGTCATATTTGCATCCAAAAATACCATCACATAGTAGGTTATTCTGAGCACCCTGGAAGCTTCAGAATGCTTTCAGCCATATGCTACAAACTATGAGCACTCATGCCATGATTCGTGCTGTGGAAAGGTGAGCATATTGACTGTACCAAGTGCCTGAAGTTACACTTGTATGCTTGCTGGTTTAGGAAACCTGAACGCAAACGTAGACTGTGTAAGCAGGATTAATTTACACTACTGGTATTTAGTGTGAATGAAAGTCTTTCCAGCCACAGTGGTTAAACAGAGTGATTTTCTAATCATTCACCACTGCAGCCTGGAGCTTTCAGTAGTCTCTTCAGGCCTGCCTCTGAGAGTTGCAATTAAATGGTACCCTCCTGTGCCTGCTGCTAACAAGGGCTGGGGCTTGGTGTGAGCAGCGTGGCACTGCGTGTTCTGCTGTGAGGTCACAAGGTGACATCATTTTCTTGAAATTAGTCATGATCAGGTAACAAAAGCACTTAAAATCACAGAATTGCTCAGGTTGGAAAAGACCTTAAAGATCATCAAGTCCAACCACAACCTAACCATACTACCCACACTCTAACAACCCTGCACTAAATCACGTCCCTGAGCACCGCATCCAGACAGATCTTAAATGTATTCAGGGATGGTGACTCAACCACCTCCCTGGGGAGCCCATTCCAGTGCTTAGCAACCCTTTCTGTAAAGAAGTTTTTCCTGATATCCAACCTAAACCTCCTCTGGCACATTTCCCCTTGTCCTGTCACCAGTGAGAAGAGAGCAGGGTCACTAAGAATATTGGGAAAATTGCTTCAATTATCTCCTAAGAAAAAAGAAGCAATCAATGTGAAGTGCAGCTTTCTTGCAGCCTTAAAGTAGACTCTGTTTTAGTTTTTTCGGATAGCAAAACAAATTGTTTTTAAGGCTTCATGCTAAAACTTCAGTGGTAAAGAGAGATGTTTCAGAGGCAGTGGTGTCTTTTGGATTACTTTGATGGAGGTTGATGAATGCAGAAGTTGAATTCATCTGCGTGCTGAGGAGGTATCTTGAATACAAAGGCTGTAAATGCCATTGGTACGAATCCTGCCAAGAGGGGAATGCTGAAAGCAGGGGTGGCTGAGGGCTGATGACAAACAAATCTTGCAGGGCAAAGAGGGTGAACATCATCAATTAAGAGAAAAGGCTGAAAATGTGAAGGTTTTGAGAGGGAGATGTATTGCTTTTGGTTTTTTACATTTTTAAACTTTTGTTCTTTGGTGGTGGTCAAATAATTGAAGGGATTTAGCTCAGTTTCTTCTTGAAGGTTGTGCTTTCCCACATCACTGGCCTCGTGCATTACCTTACATCTGTATGTTGTTTTATTTCATCTTAGCTGTTTTTGTATATTTTAGAACTGCCACGAGCTGGAGAAGATGGACTTGGAAGAATGTGTTCTGGTGAGATTTCATGTTAAAAAGTACAGAGCATGCAGTGTGGGAATGCAGTGCCAGTAACAGCATAGAATCACAGAATCGTAGGGGTTGGAAAGGGACCTCTGGGGATCATTGGGTCCCCCCCTGCTGAAGCAGGTTCCATACAGGAGGTTACAGAGGGAGGCATCCAGGTGGGTTCTGCATGTCTCCTGCATGGAGAAGGAGACTCCACAACCTCTGTGGGCAGCCTATTCCAGAACCATCAGCACTTTGAATTAAAGTTGCTGCAGTGCTTTGGGTTTGTTTTGACTGGGAAGAGAAGTGGGAGGGTAAGTGCTGTGTTATTGAGAGTAAATAAAAGTAATTATGTGGAAATTCTGTACAAGGAAATACGTTATGAGTAACAGCTGATTGGGTGTTTGCCAGAGAAGTGTATGGTGTAGGAAAAAAACAGCTTGAATCTGTTAAAGGAAGGGATATCTTCCTTGATTGGTGCCCCACATGCACACACCTCACCGCTGTTGGCAGCTTACTGTTGTTTGTTGCTTTTTTTTACTTCTAGATAACTGACAGCACCTTGATACAACTTTCTATACACTGTCCTAAACTACAAGCATTGGTAAGTGTAACTTTTGTTTGTGAGTTCCAACACCTGATATATAACACTTGCAACATCTCTGTGACATAAAATACAATTGTCCACTCTTCAGCTACAAAAATTTCCTGGAGTAGAAGAGTATTTTGGCAATACTGTCAAAAAAAAAAAAAAAAATTCCTTAAGTATTTTATAGGAAACGAGTTACTACCAAGTATTTAAATTCACTGTTTGATAAAAGAGATTACCAAGTTAGTAATAACCAGAAAGTTTACATTTTATGGTTAATGTCCTTCATATGTGATTCCTCAATTGAAATAAAACTTTTTATGGGAAATTTGCAGTACCTAGATGCTTTATAGTTACCCTTGTGTGTTCAGTAATGGTTTCCTTGGGGTGCAGACACTTGAAGTTGTAGACTGAAGCAAGTCAAATACTGAATAAACAGCAAAAAAAATCACTATGTGAAGATAAATCCAAATCCTCTTCTGTAATCAGTTTTGCATGCATGCAGCTTTTCCCAAGGACTTAAATTGCAGAAGGTTTTTTTTGACCTTTCCAAAGAGATCGGGGAGGACTGGAGTGCCGTCAGCAGGGCACTGCTCACAGTATTGCACAGCACTGTTTGTAGGGAGTGGTTGGTTACATCTTCCTGAACATCAGAACAGTTTCAGGTGATGGGAGTTTGGCTGTCCTCTGGTCAAAGTACCCCATAATAATTAATTCCTAGAATGCCCTTAGAGCAGGGCTTCTCTGTTCAGGGCCGGTTGTCCGTTAAGTGTAGATCTGTTATGTGTTACTTGGAATGTACCTGTGAGAACATGTATCTTTATAATCTGCTCTTAGATGGGATTAAAGGAGGGCTTGCTGCTTCATTAAGTGAAGTGGTTTTTCCAGCTCCGTGTTACTAAGGCAGCAGTGTGGGGAGAGATGGCTTTTAAAGGAGAGCCTTATTCAGTATTTGTTGCTGATGGGTTTTATTTTTCCTTGCTCACTGTCCCACTTCATTTCTGTTCCACTGTTCTTAACATTAAGCCAAACCAAGGTTATCAGGAGATGTGGGGTCACTTACATGATCTGTGCTTCTGTGATGGATATGTTCTTGTGTTGTAATCCCAGCTATCAGCAGCACTGGCAGGAGATCTTTTGCACCAGTTCTGCCAGTGCTTTACCAGAGAGATCATAGAAATGAATAACATTCAAGTATTTTTCTTAACCTGCTGCTGTTTGCTAACACCAACTGAGCACCTTCCTCTGTTTGTTAGCCCACAGATGGGACGTGTGGCAGTGGTGCAGCTTTATAGGGGAGTCAGAAGAGCTTGCTTTTTCGCTGATGTGTGTATCCTGTGTGTAGCAAGGATGCGTACTCAAAGCTGTGAATGAACAGGGTGATGATCACAGGGAAAGCAAACAGATGGCAGATAACCTACATGAAGTAATCCTGATACTTTAGATTTGAAATCATGTATTATCAAGTAAACTGTTGTCTGGCTGTGGTTTAGCATACATCCCGGTGTACTCGCAGTTTAAACAGGTATTTTGAAGTTGAGGAAGACAACTTTGAATTTGTTTCTTGGTGTTCAGAGGCTTAGACCATGGAAATAAGGGAAAGCACTGTTACATTACAACCAACTGTTACATCTTCACCAATGTTTTTTTAGTTACTGGACTTGAGAAGTAATTTCCAGTGGATCTGCTTGAAGTTAGTGCACTCAGATTAGTAGACACTGACTGTGAAGCACTCATGGGTAGACTCAGAGAGGAAAAGACAGTTGAATTCTTTAGCTCTGTTTATCATAATGTTTCTTACTGGAACAGTATATTCATGCCATATTTGATTTATACACAATCTTTAGAATGTGTTGATTGATTTATTTTTTTTTAATAGCTGTATCTCCTTATTCTAAAGATTTCAAGCAAAAACATTTGGAAATTCCATGTTCCTAACACTTTTTAACAGGTACATGAAGTCAGTTTTGCATATTTGTTTTACAGAGTCCTCTGAACTCAGCTGTACATCTTGTATTGCTCTTTCAGCACCAAATATGGTGTCTCAGGAAAGCTGAATTTTATAAGCTGCTTACTTACTGGGATGGAAAACTCTTAATTAGCCATCAGGCTGCTGCTGTGCCAGCAGCTCCTGTCCTTCCTCGAAACAGCAGGACTGTTAGAAATGTTCTTTAACCCTGCAGATGCTGACTGTTTCCAGACTGTGAGCCAGATCAAATGCTCAGGGTTTCCTACATGGAAGTGAATATAGGAGAGAACTTAATTACTTAAAGAGTTAATAGAGTCACAGAATGTAAGCATGAGATAAAATGCTTTTTGATAGGGACAAACTTACTAGCTCTGTCACTTTTTGGAGACAGCATGCAGCAGTTGTGGCGTTGCTCAGTCATTGCTGGCAGCTCACACTTGGTGAGTGAGTAAAATGGAATCAGCCAGAGGTGAGGGAAAGAGGACAGCTGCAGAGAGCCATCTCTCATCCTCCTTTCTGGCTGCTGGCTCACCCTTCCCCTTTGCAGATCTATATAAACTCAGTCCTAGTGGCATATATGGAAACTGTATTACAGTAGCTGTGAAAGTCACTCCTGATGTGTTCTTGATCATCCTTTAAAGTCTCCTGCTTCCGGCACCCTGGATGCGCTGTTGGGACCTTTTGGTGACCGAGGTATGCAGCAATGGATTGCCACTCATAGGAGCTGAGGGTGTTGGGGAGTTGGCCAGTGACGCACCTAATTGGGCTCTTAAGCTCTACTACTTACTTGGAAGCCAAGTTAAAAATTAAGTACAGCCCTTCTTCTGTTAACTGAACTGCTTCTTTTGTTACGGTTCTGGGTTTAAACTTCATATTCTTTGCAACTTTAACCACTGGAGTGAGAGACACTGAAGACAACTGCTGGTGGCTGGAAGATTGATTCGTTTAGAATTGCGTTGATATTGTTTACCTCTCTGTTTCAGAGCTTATCTCACTGTGAATTGATCACTGATGATGGGATTCTTCATCTGAGCAACAGCACGTGTGGTCACGAGCGGCTGCAAGTACTGGAGCTTGATAACTGCCTGCTCATCACTGACGTGACCCTGGAACACCTGGAGAACTGCCACAACCTGGAGAGAATTGAGCTGTATGACTGCCAGCAAGTCACACGGGCTGGAATCAAAAGAATCCGAGTAGGTGCTGTGTGGGCCTGTTCTGGAGGGAGCACCCACCTCACTGATTCTTGTCATGATTGTGGGAGTAGTCCTGTAGGTGTTCTGGGCAAGGGAGGGCAGGGAAACAGCACCTGAGCTCGTTCTGTTAGGCTCCCATCTGTGTTCCCACAGAACATAGCTTTTCTACATGAGCTGCAGTACTTGCCTGCTTACAATTCTAGATCCTTTTGCTGTTGGAACTGTGAGTGTTTATATCCGTACAGTGCACATATATAATACATTTAGGCAGCTGGAATGCAGGAATTACGTGCTGGGAGAAGAGGTTGGGGAGCTTGATGCTTTTTAGCTAGCCAACCCCAACGAGAGCTCATTTTTGGCTGTGTTATGCTCGCTTCTTTCCCATTAAAATGCAGACTTCTCATCCACAGGCTCATCGACCTCACGTGAAAGTGCATGCTTACTTTGCTCCAGTAACTCCCCCTCCTTCGGTCGGAGGGAGCGGACAGCGCCTCTGCAGATGCTGTATTATTCTTTGACACAAAGTGCAACCACACAGCATTCTCTGTTTAGTTTTTTTGTTGTTGTGGAAGAAAAGAACTGGACTGCAAGTCAGTGGAAGGAGTTGGTTTCCCGACTGTTACAATGGTGATGTTTGGTCATCCAGTTTTGTGACGAGAAGAGCATTTTTTTTTCCAGGTAAAAAGTCTTACTGTAATGTTCAGATGTGGATTAAGTTGGTGATGCTTTGGTTTGTGCTAGTGACTCCTTCCTTCTGTTGGCATGAGAACTGAAGTGCTGTGTACAATGCGGGGGTGTTTCAGCATTATGGTATTTGGTGAATGTTCACTAATGTGGAAGTGAGTTTGTATCTGTAAGCACTTCTGTAAGTTGTATTCAGCATGAGCTCTGATGTAAGATGGGGCTCAGGTCAGACACGGGATGAAACTGAACCTGCTGTTCTGTAATATACGTGGCAGATTAAATATCAGGTTTAAGGACAAATCAGCTTTAGCAAATGTTGACCAAAAACGCAAGGTAGTCATGTGCTCTTCCAGCAAAACAGCTTATACTTCTTCATGATCCAGCACTGCATTTAATGACATTAACAGGACATAATAGGTAATGTCAAAAGGCAAAGATTGTACCTCATGATAACTATATAAATACTCCTCAAATTTTTTAACTTGGCTCAGTTGAACTACGAGTTAGGATAAAGCTTGCCCGTCACTGAAGCACGTTTTATGCCCCATGCCATCAGCTGTTACAAGGGGTTGGAAATCCACTGGGGGGGAGCTTGTGCACTCTGCTGAAACAGGCTGCCACAGCCATCCACGGTGCTTACTGTAATGCCATTACTGTGTCCTCAGTCACCTCCTGGTTTGTAATGGAAGGACAGAGCAGCTCTGGGAAGAGGGATGCACTGCTCCTGCTTTTCTAAGGTGAGGAATGGAAGCTAGGTTAAGTTGCAGGAACTGTGATGGAGTGGGGAGTTGAGGTCAAGCTGTTTGTCCTTGTGTTGTAGGGATGCAGATCTGTGGGCAGGAATTGAACCAAACCAGTGGTTTTCAAATGCAGAAAGGCAAACTCTTCACATTTGGGTTATTAAAGAAGCTGTCAACGTCTGAATAATAATTAAAAAAAATTCTGTATTTCTGAATAATAATTTAAAAAATTAAATAATTAAGTATTAACTCTTGAGGCCATGCTTTCATCCTTAGTTTTCCAGTGCTAGAGGATTAGATAGATGAACTTTTTTTATGTAAAGCAACCTAATTATCTGAGACAGATAAACTACTCAACAGCTCAGAAAGCTTTTCTGCCTAAGACTGGTTGTGTTTATGTTTTAAGAGTCTGGGGCCTGCGTGTTTACCAAAATCTAACAGAAATGCTGGCTTCATTAACAAAGCCATCCAAGAAGCTCCTACCAGGGCATTTTGGCATCTTCTCATAAATTTAAACTACTTTTTAAGTGATGTGAACACTAAGACCTCAGTGGCTACCAACAACGTTACTATCCTGCTGTACCCATTCAGAGGTGACAGGGATGGTAAATGAAGATCTCCACTTCAAGGATAAATGCCATGATAGTGCAGTTTTCTTTTCTACTGCAGAATAAGCCCATCAATCAGGGCTCATTTTGCACACTAGTAGAGGAGTGTTGTTACAATCAGACTTAGATTTCCAGTAAGGCACTGCTGTAATGAAGAGTTTCAAGCAGATTTTATTCTCCACTGTACCAGGGAAGTCATTGGTACCCCCTATGTCAAGAAGTGTTGCCTTTGGTTGGCTCATTTTTTTTTTTAAGAACATAATGAACCTTGTAAGTATGTCCATTGCATTAAAGATGTACAAAAACAAATGGAACCTACTCTGGTATAGGACACTTAAATAAACAATCAGCTGATGTCAATTACTGATTGCTTTGGAGTTTTTTTCCAATATAAACTTCCTTTGAGAAACAAGATCAACTACGGAGCTGCTCTGCCTCAGTTATTTACCTTTACCAGCCACTCTGGGAGGGGAAGCGGTGCAGTCTGCAACTCTCAACAGAAGTATCTCTAATAACTCTTCAAAAAGAAGACAAATAAAAAGAAAAACATGTTTACAAAATTATTGAAAAACATTTATTATACTTAAATTGAAATGTGTACATCTTATTAAAAAACAAAAGCAATTTGCTGGTGCCATAATTTAATTCCAATTTCAAGTGAGCTGGACAAACTACTGTACAACTTTCAATATTCTTTAAAATTAGGTGATATTTGGATACTTTCCAATCAATCTTTCATAAAACATTTGGATTTGAATGTGGTTTGAGCTGAAAAGACCGTTGTCAGTTCAAGAAAATAGTAGGATCAAACAATACTCCAAGATGAACAACTTATAGGCAGAAAAGTACAGAAAGTTTCATTTTCAGTGCAGAAGGAATAGGAAAGAAACTCTAGCTTTGATGAATTTTAATTTTCAAAACGCTACAGGTTTAAAAAGCTTTTCTGCTAAGCGCTTGAGCCAGCTATGAAAGAGGGAACAAAAAAAACAAAGTTGCTTTTTTACATGCTGTAGTAGTTGTTTACAGTGAACACTGCAGCATAAAAAGCAAAGTATTGCCAAGCTTTAAGCCAGAGAACAAGGTGGAAACTTGCAAAGGCACAAAATGACAGATGAGAAACCGTCATTCAATACCTTCTGTAGTATTCCCTTCTGAGTACCTAAACAGCTGGAACAACGTTAACGCAGGAGATGCTGTGCCACGTCTTTACAAGAAATTGCCAAAATGCTGAAAAAGCGCATTGCCTGCTTCAGAGCCAAGTGAGAACGTGGTCAGATGGAGGAGGCACTGTACCAGCTTTACAGTATGGATCTGAGGGCAAAGAAGAGTCAACAGAAAAGGAACTACACTCAGCCACAACAGTGCCTCCAGCACGGGTTTGCTAGGGAGGCTCCCAGGGTGTGCGTTTCGTGTTCCTTGGGCCGGCTGCTCGGTGGTGATGAAAGCAACAGCAGCCCCTGGTGCCTGTGGGTAACTGCCCTGTGAGTGCGTTAAGTCAGAACGATCCACCTCACTGCCAGCGTGGTGCAACCCCACACCTTACAAGCAAAGAGTTAAACTGCAGCGGCGCTCTGCAGAGAACCTAGGAAACTAAAAAATAAAGGATGCATAGGCAATTCTTTTCCATTAAGTTTGTTAAAGCAAAACACAATTACTCGGTACCCCATAGGATTTGTATTAATCCTCCAATAAGGTACTATTAATAATGCAGTTTGCTGCATGCATATATTGCATCTGTCTAGGGCTTCTTCCAAGCCCTATTCTGGCATTTACACTTCTTACATACACTCTTATACACAATTTACACAGAAGCTGTTGTGACAGCTTTACTCTCCGAGACCCGACAACCTGATCACTATCAGCTTAACTACTCATCTCCACACAGATTAATATGTGCTCTGCTAACATCAAAAAATAAAACCAGCGTAAGGTACAAGCAAGTCACAGACAAACTGGCACAGAAAGGTAAATGCCCTCAAATAAGTTTACATTCATTTCCAACTGGATACAGGTAACAGAGAAGCAACAGTGTTTCACCTCTAGAACCTGTATCTACTGGCCGTGATTTGCCTTATTTCAATGCAGGGCAAGCACCTGTGCTTACATTGTCGTCCATGCCTGTACGTAAGCTGTCATGGCATTATACCTCTCATGAGGACACGTAGCTATGGCAGTGACAAGAAAGTTCACCTATCAAACAGCTCATTAGAAAGGTCATTTTGTGTTTTCAATATGAAACATCTTATACGGTGAAGCTAGATCCTAAGTTCTTGGATGATCTTCATATTAGGCAGGATTTCGTTCAGCACTGGAGTATCAGTCGAGCAGTCGTGTGGCATCACTTCAGAATTATGTGGAAGCCTTCACCATTTTCAGCTGAAGGAGAAAGCAGCGTCAGTCTTACATAAACAGAACCATACCTCTCCAGCAACACACCAAACACTGAGGAATGGACCTGGGTTCCACATGCAGAAGGGCTTCACTACTGCTCTGAAGCATTACACTTGAAACTGCCTTAAGCAAGATTGGGTGGTGCAACAAACATCCATGCTCCTAACTATCATTACAAGATACTGTACCTTTTATCGTGGTGAATAAGAAACAACTTTCATCCTGAAAGTTTTGAACCATCTAAAAAACAACAAAAAAACATTTTTGAAACCTTCCTGCGTATGCCCAGCGCAGATAATTAATTGCATCAGATACTAAAAACAGCCTTTTCTTTACGAGCAACTGCACGTGCTCAGCCAGTGTCCAGATGTGACAAGCATATACCCAATTACGTCTCAATACCACTTGTCAACCAGCTGAGAGCCAGGCAGGAGCCTCTTAGTGGTGGCTGTGCAGAGCACCTGGGTAAGCTGTGTTCAGCAGTACTCAGCCAGCCCCTGCCTTCGGCCGTGTTCAAAACAGATACAAAGCAAGTAATGAACGCAGCACCTCACAACTGCACAGAGCAGTGCTCTTTCTCTCCTTAGTCTGCGATTATCTGGATTGAAAATGCTAGGCTGCTTTACCAAACCCACAAAACAGCAACAACGTATTATAAAAAACTTCAATTTTGCAAAAATTCTATTTTTTAATAAAAACATTTCCATTACCTGATCACTAACAAGAATGTGGATGCCAGTGGGACCCTGTCTGTAAACCTGGTTGATCTGATGCAAAGGAATATTAAATGCCAAAGCAAGCTTGCGTGTGACTTCTGAGGCTGCCATTTCTTCTAAGTAGATTGCATGATAAACTGCCAGGAAAAAACATAAATAAGAACATAAATAAGCACCAGGCTGACTGGAAAAGGGAAACTGGATGAAAAAAACCTGACTTAGTTCATATTCCCGGCTCCTAGAGAGCTAGAAGCTGAAGACACCTTTCCTCTGCTCTCCCTGGACTCTCTACCCAGCACAAGCTGCCGTGCCTTTTCTTTCAAGGTAAGGCAGGAGCACAGCTCTCTGCCTGGGGGGGGGGGGGGAGCTCTGCTTGCTGACACTGAAGGAAACTCCCACATTTTTCCTGTGTCCTGCACAAAACACAATCAGCATGGGCTTCAACGGCTCTTTGGAGTCACTTGAAGATGACTTTGGAAGTAGTTCTGGAGTGCCTCAAAAGACAATAATGCTTCTGACGTACTGTGACACTGCTGCTTGAAACAGTGGGCTGTCATCTTTTTGGTAAAGAAAAACCTTTTTCACCTTTCTGAACAAGTTTTCTTATCAACACTTCAGAACTGAGAAACGGGGCAGAAATACAACATGGCAAACAGTAAGACAAAGTAGCTGCTCATTGGTTTAATGCTGTATTCAGAGTCTTCTCTCTTTACTTAATAGTGCCAGACGCCCATAGCAGCTCTATGCTTGGACTTGCTTCTTTCCCAAACCACAGATACCCAGAACAAAGCACATATCTGACAGGCAGGGCTCTATGAACAGATCCTCCTCTACCTCAGTTCTCCCATGGAACAAACACAGCTACCAATACAGCAGCAGCCCAGACAGATGTAAGGGATTCCAGATGGCTGGTTGAGGGCAGGGATGTCTCTTCAGTAAGAAAAAGGCGATTTCAAGAAGCTCCACTCTCTTAAGATTGATGTGAATTTACAATTAAACATTAGGTTCCCATCTGAGCTATGTCCTAGGAAAACTACATTAAAGCCACAGGAGAGTAACACAGTGGCTGCCTCTCCTTGTCCAGGCTGCACCAGTTTTAGTTCAGCTGCACAGAAAATGACAGCAAAACATAACTAAAGGATAGCTGTGAATTTAAGCCTTTAATTTGCAGCTAGCTTTCCACATGCATCTAGTTAGTGTATCTTGGCTGTGCAACACAGCACGGCTAATTTGAAAGTCCTTTAATTAATTATCAGTTTAACTACAGTTAGTTTTATCAGTGAACTGAAAAATCGAGGAGTCAACTTTGAGAGGTTTTAAGGTCATGCACTGTTAACAAACAAGCCGTGTGCTTTTCAACACACCTTCCTGTGGTTTCGCTTGCTATGTTTCAGGAGCAGAATTTCATCTTTTCACCATCCTTTCCCCCCCACACCCATCTTGTTTTACATTTCTCAGACACAACGACAGCACGTTAAGGGACCCCTGCTCCGTACCATATATTGCACCATTGCTGCTATCACCGTTGCCTGCATCTTGTCTTTCCAGTTGTATGCTCCTTACTGGCTCCTGACAGACGTAGATGGTTAGACGGGGCCTCACAGACCTGCAAGGCAAACAGCCCACGTTTACAGAAACGCCTCCCTGCCCTGGAAGGATGAGAAGTCATCTGCCACAAGTGTGAATTTGTTACGTCAACAGTACACCTGAAATGCTCCTATAAAGGCTCCCAGCAGTGAGTGCCCATTTCAGTCACAACTAAGACCCTTTCTGTGCTGGCAGCCAACACGTGTAACATCCCAAAGGCTCAGGCTGTTCTTAGCTCACCTACATGTGCCACGCTGTGCTGTGGCAACAAATTCACACGTACAGGAAGCCAGCAGTGCGCAGCCCCACCGCTACCAGCCCTACAGGTCACCTGAGCCCACTGCTGCCCACAGCTCAGCAGGGCTGCTCTGAGGACTACAGGAACCTCCATCTGACTGCTGCCAGCTCCAGGGCAGTGCTCAGGGCCCATCAGCTGCTGAATTCTCAATTCCTGCATCTCCATGTTCTAGGGAGCAATAGAACAAAGTCTGCTCAGCCATGTGCTCCGTGTTTTACCTGGATTTCAGTGCATTATAGAGCCGAATTCCATCGGCTGGACCACAGATTTGTACCAGATCTTCTCTTGTCAGCTTTAATAAATCAGCACCTGGAGAAACACATGAGGATTTTACTAAGTTTATTCTTGCATATTTATGATTTTTTCTAGAAGAATCTGTACGTCCATTTAAACCAAGAATAACAAAGCCCACTTGCTCCTAGGCACTAGCCAGCACTGCAAAGCAATGAGCAGCTTTCCACATCTTCTAACAACTACAAACTCTGCAAGACACAATTGAGACAGATGACTGTTTTATACCCAGACAGTGACTAAGATACACACATGTGAGCCTACTTTAGACACATACAAACACAGAGAGCAATGGGATGTGATAGTTTCTCATGTGCAGTAATCCTCACCAAACCATCCCTCATGGAATCACCCCCACTAGCACATCACACCCTCTACGTTCTCAAGTTACTACACTGCACCCAGATACACCAGATGCTGCTAAAGGCTGCTGTAACTAAAACAGCCAAGTCCAGTCTGTAAGGTGGCAGCCTGCAGAGCGAATCCAGGTCGGTGGGAGAGTTCCATACAAGAGCAGGTCTTTTCTTTCTTAAAGTGATCCTGGGAGTGAGCTGTGAAACCAACTGCTTCCAGAGCATTTACTTTAGAAAAGGAAGCTTCAGTGAAGGATACTGATCAGTTCTAGACACAAAATGGAAGGATATTTCTTAGAAATGGCACAGGTGTCAACGATGAAAACAGAAGTCTGTAAAATCAGTGGCTGTAATCGATGAGTGGGAGGACAGAAAAAGTTGGCCTTTATTTATGGAAACAATCCACAGATGATCTAGGAATGCACAGATAAAAGCCAGCAAGAATGATTTGCCATCACTGCCCATAAATACTGCCATAAAAAACAACTGAAGTAGTACAATAAAAGCTACACTACATCTTTGGCTTCAAAGGAAATCTGTTAGACAGTATTAGGCTGCTGTGAACATATGAAGACTACCAGGAAAAAGAACTGATTTAAAAGCTTTCCAAGGATCTTTGTCTAAATAAACTCAGCATTTAATAAGCAAATTACACATAATAAGTAAAATACGATAAATATTGGTGCCACATTATTTTTACAGAGTAATTTTCCACACAAAACTTGCTCATTAATGCAATAAAAGTTAGCAATACCTGAGAAATTTGAAAAAAGTCTTGTATAGGTAGAGAACCGATGCTTGAGCAACCACTGCTGTGTTTCCTGGATTGTGGCTGAAGGATGAAGCTGCTATAAGAAACAAGGCTGGACATGAACATTTGTATGTAAAAAACAGAACAAAACAACAAAACAGCAAGAAAAAAAAAAGATACACCCCAAAATATTGAAGCCTCCCTCAGTTAAATGCTTTCCCTCAACTGGTGTTAATGTCAAGGCATAAATAAATCAAAGGCATGTCTTGGTGCAAATGCAGCCACAATCAGTACCAGGAAGCAAACACTCACGTCTCCAGACCCTTGAGAGGTTCCATCTCCTTGATGATTTGGGGAGGAAGAATTGCTACAGGGGAGAACAAAAAAGCATTAAGACAAATTAAAAAATGCATAGGCTGAGACTCAAACTTATATCTAAGAGAAAGATCATCACAGCCTGATACACCACCATCCAGTTCCTAACCTCCATATTCCTTGTCAACTGGAGGCGCAGCTTTGCCAGCAGTCATGGGAGGATACATGGATGCTTGTCTGTCTTAAAGGGTGACTGCAGAAGAGGCAGTAAAATACGAGGCTTACAAACCTATACAGACAATACCACTGTGAATTATACCTTGATCACCCAAGATTAATTGCAATAGCCTAATTAGTGTCTCAGTGGGACATGTTTTTACTAAGACAATTTCTGTTAAAAAGCTCGTGAAGATCTTTTGTGTCTCACGAATTACATGAACTGTGTGAGGGGAAGGCAGAGAGTTCTTACTGAAAAAGGAAGCTAACAGTTTGTGAACACTGATAGGGACTGAATGCAAACCATTACAAGGTTAAGTATTTGCTATATGCCAAAGAAGAAAAATTTCCACATTCTTTAGCAAGGAAGAGAATTTTTGAAGCAAAAAGAAATTACATTAGAAACGTGCAATGCAAGCATAAGTCAAATAAATACACAGGTCGAAACAAAACTCTCTCATTTCCCAGTGAAATCAGAAAGCAGTAGCAAGCTTCTAGATTAACTCAGAAGGCACTTCTGAATATACCTGAGTTACACATGCAACCTTTAGTGAGGCAACAGAAAAGGAAGTTACCTGTCTGGGACACTGTAGGTATTGTGTTGAGCAGAGGTAAAAGTTGGAGCAGGAGTAGGACTATTGTTTACAAATGTCGTAGGAGTATCAGGCCACGGTGAGCACTGAAGGTGAAGAATTCAAACTCAGTTTCTCTTAACAATACATTTTTTACTTTCATGCATAATTCTTTTATTTAGATCCAAGGTGGGGCTTTTTACTTTTCTTTTCTTTTTTTACCCATTCCCTCCATCCCACACATGACATGCAGATACTCCCAGCCAAAGCCAGCGTTTCCCTGTTCTCTGGAAGACTCCTACTTACACCCTCACAGTTAACACAACAAAGGTAGCAGTGGTGGAACTGACAGAGAACCTGTATAGAATACTCTGATTAAAACCAACCAACCCCAAGCCATCTGCTCAGAGAACTTCCTTCATCCTTGCATGAAGGGGCTGCTTAACAGCAGGTACAAAACAGGTGTTCAGCAGCAGTAAGGAAAAATGTGAGGCTAGATTTCACATTGCTGGTCAATCTAATCTAGCCATCCTGGCAGCAATTAAATACAACCTGAGTCCTGTTAAATGAAAACTGTTATTAACTGATTGTAGGACTAAAAATTGTGCTGCATGTACTGCCTTTCCTAAGTTGCTCAGTAAGCTGCAATTGTTATGCAGAAATTTATGCCATCACACGTGTATGATGAGCCAGCTAACCAGCTCAGCTGAAGTCTTTTCTGGCTTATTTTGTAAACTATCATGATGAAGGCCTTTCAAAATTATACTAGCTTGTAGTGCTCCCAGCACCACTGCAAATTCATCATTTAAATTAAAATGATAACCAGACTTGGTATGTTATGAGACAGCATTAGACCAACCATGCAGCCCGAGATAAAGTGATTTCAGATCGTACCTGTTAGAATAACCCAGGTTTCTGGTACACACATTGTGCACCAGTAAAGAAATTCCACAGTTTATCAGAGCTTTGCACGGGGAGGGGAGCCAGAAACAAGTATGACTTAATGGAAACTTGTTTCAATGACTTTCCCTTAAAGATTTGTGGAAGCTCCCTTCCACAAGCTGGGGAGAAACCATAAATAGGTGCAATAGTGGCTGTAACCTTCTGTAAAACTGTTAACAGCACTTCTGTGCTGGACTCTTCACTTGTCACAGAAAGACAACAAGCTCTATGGCATGGAGCATACAGCCTCAAACAGTTGCATGCCAACAGCCTGAAAAATCAGCAAATCTTTGTTTGAGAATTCCTTCAGATCAGTATTTTTACTAGCACTGCGTACACGCTGTCACTGATCACGCAGTCAAAGCCAACCTCTGACCTGTGCCAGCCACACAAAGACCCTCAGGCATCAGCCACTTTTCCTCCCATGCTGTATATAGCCTGCTGTTGTTCCTACTCAAGCCAAGTTTCAAGTTCACCTCGAAGAATGACGTGCCCCGAAGGCATAATTTTAACCAAAAGCTCAACACAGGAACATGAGCTGTTTTGCTAAAACATTGCTGAAGCCAAATATATTTTCCTTAATTCCCCGAGATTCTCTAACTAAAGTTTAATGCAAATTTTTTTCAATCTGAACACACAGTTGCAACCAGTACATCCTCAGCCACTACTCCACTTAAGAATCAGCTCTGCAAGCATTTCCATTCATGGTCAGAAGAATGCACTGGTATCAGAGAACAGGCTTTGAACCAATGCCGCTCGTCTTTCTTTCAGTCCACTCAGCTGAAGTTTTCACAACAAAGCTCTGAGTTTAAAGAAAGAAGCAGATTTGAGATATTTCAGGAAAAGAAAAGCCCAACCAACAGCAAGCAGCCTTTCTTCTCATGAAAACATACTTCAGTCCTATTGAGAGCCAACAAGCGACAGCAGTAGCGGCGCTACACAATATTGATCCTGCAAAGTGGCCAACGGCTCAGTTCTACTCCCTTCTGTCATGTAGGCCGTGCAGGGAAGGGATGCGCATTTGAGCACTGCAATACCTAACTCTGAATGGTCCAAGGTAGAAAAAAAGCCTAGCATGAAAACTAAAAAATGGCTTGGGCACACATTTCCAGTGTCTTCTAGCAATTAATCCAATCTGCTTACGCTTTCAAAATCACACGACTGTCCCACACTGCAGAAAAAAAGGCTTAGACAAAATCCTGGGCATCAAGTCCACAAAGACTCAGCAGGCTGGAGCCTTTCTAACATCCCATCCAACCAAAGGCCATCCAACCAAAGGCCATCCAACCAAAGGCCATCCAACCAAAGGCCATCCAACCAGCAGCGGATGTTAACACAGAAATTCCTGCACACTGCACATAAACTTTGAAAAATGAAAGATGTTGCTCCATCTCAAGGACGGATCCAAGTGTGTCAAGGGCCACCAGAGAACAGAAGAAACACTGGTGTTCTATCTTCCTATGCAGTGACCAGCAAAAATATACACTGGTTAATTTTTTAGCTCTCAGCACTAACTGCGCTCCAGTACCAGCACACCGATTCAATACTTTTGACAAAACTGTACTCCACAAATTATACCTTTATTTCTGAACACTAATTCTTGATAAATAGAAAATTATTCTGCCTTCCTATCTTTAACGTCCTTCTGTACGGGGTAGGAATGAAGTTGTAAACTTTTGATGAGCAGTTTCACTGAGCTGAAATGGAAGATAGGAAGATCTTTGCACGTGTCAAAGAACGAATCACAGAATGGCCTGGATTGAAAAGGACCTCAAAGATCATCTAGTTTCAACCCCCCTGCCATGGGAAAGGTTGCCAACCACCAGAATGTACGACTTTTCTGACATAGGATATGCAGCATTCAAATTCAGAACGTTCTTAACTTTGGAAGAATTGAAATGACTGAAGCTATTTCAAGTTGCTGTTGAGTGTCCTTTCCTCTCCTACTTCCCACCTACTCAAGTATGCCCAAATTCATGCTTTGCAAGGGTGTAAAAAACAAAATAAAACTTTGGCATAGAATTCCATACTGTATTCAAATAATAACACAAAACAAGAGCATGCTCCAAAACAGTCTCACACACAGTATCTCCTTTAGACAACAGGGCAGCTATTTCATTATGCAGAGCTTCTTCCGAGAACCTACGAAGGATTCGTGCCCCATGCAGCTGCAGACCCTTTCTTGTCTGAAGTGGAAAACTTCTACTCACACGGAGCTGATTATTCTGAATGTGGCAGAAGTTACTCCCCAAACATTACATAGGCATGATTATACATCCTACACACACTGCTACTGCTATACAGATGTAAGGAGAAACAGATGTAAGCAATACTGCATGCTTATGTTGCTACACTGCTTTGCTCCAGCTCCACTTTCTGGCCCTTCTAGCCTCTAAGCTTCATATTCTAAATTTAAATCACTTACAGAATATACGTAACTTCTGCAGCAATCTTTCATAACCAGAACACAATGCTCCAATTTATTTTAAGGTCGATACCAGGAAGTTTTCTAACTTCCATCTGTGCCTTATGGTCAACTCCATCCATTTAAAAAAAAAAAAAAAAAAAAAAAAAGGAAAACAAAACAACAAAAAAACCCACAACTGGACTAAGCTTAAGCAAGTGGTAGTTTCAGGGCTGTGACACACAAAGCACTATATCCAACTATAACAGTCAGCCAAGGCACTTTTCGCTTTGCAGGGAAGAAGCATTGGTTGTTTTTTCCTTTCCTCCTAGACAAGACCTAGCTTCTGTGTATTTGAAAGACAAATAGTGTGCATCTTTCATTTGACGGCCCCTGGATGAAAGTCACCTGCCCATAAACACCTGCTCTGAAGCCCAGGAGGCAGTGTTATGTCTGCAGCCTCTTACAGTACTGTGAGAAATACTGCAGAAACTGTGGTGAGTACACTGCATTCTGAAACACGGGGTCAGGAAAAAAAAGGCACTGATGGAAAGTCACTTACATGGCATTCTAGGGAAAATGAGGGAGAAAGGAAAGTGAGTTGAAAATAACCCAGGTTCTTAGGAAAGAAGAGCAGAGCAGAATCCTAAAGGTGGACCTTAAAGCCCTGCACCCACAAACAGTAGTAAGTAAATTCAGACAGCTCAGTGCTTACAGCTGTTGGATAGGGAGGGAGGAAGTATCTGAAGAACCCATCTAAATAATGCCTGATCCCTCCCTGGTTACAAACAAGAGGCACACACTGTAGTGAACCCTATGCATCATTTTAATAGATCATAAATGCAAAACTAAATGATGTCTGAGAGATAACAGTCAGGCAGCCACTGCCTCAGTGCTGCTGGAAAGGTGATGGCAATATTTCTGTTCAATCACTGTATTCCACAGCTAGACAATAAGCAGACATTTCAACTTGGCCAAATGGAAGATGCAGGATGGTTTCTTATCTTAACCATTACTAAAGTCTCACTGCTATTTGCCTTCAGGAAATCTAATGCTAACCCCTGACAGGAAGAACAAGGAAGATTTTTAATTCAGTCTGAAGGGCACACATACAGCGTAAAGCTGTGCTGAACTACATTAAGCCTGCTTGGAGCATGGATGTAGATGGCTAAAGGAAAAATCAGTAAATAACGATCAACCATGTGCAACACTACATGCCACTTGAAAATACTGATGTACTGGAAATTCATATTGAATGGAAATAAAAATACAGGACAGAACATTTTCGCTACGTTTCACTGTTCTTATTTCCACTAAGCACATACATACAGAAAAGCAAAATGCTATTTCATTTCAAGTCGGACAAACTTAAAGCTCTTTACTTGTGAAAGTCATACAGTCCCTTTGCAACAGTTTATCTTAAGTGTTAGATTTAGGAAGTATTCCTTTGCTAAGAACAAAGATGGAGCAATTGATATACGTGAGAGCGGATCAAGTTAAGACACAGCAATCAAAATGGTTTTGCTTTATGTTACGGAAGTTTCTCCTATATCTAACACTGCACAAGGTATCTTGCACAATGAAAAGTAAGCAGAAGTCCCTTACACTGCCTCGCTTTGCCAGAGAATCACCGTAGTCTGCTGGCAAAGTCCGCTTGCTGGACTTTTTCTGCTCATGTTCAACTGCATCTTCAATTATAGGCTCAAGCCTCATCTGGACAAACACCAAAGATTCGGATCAATGTCTTTTCATTATACAGTGAGGAAAGATCTAAAAGCCTTGTAAAACTTCTGAAATTCTTTAGAAAACTGTACAGAACTCACTGACTGCTTAAATAAAAGAAAATGCAAAAACCTACTGAGGCTCTGGCCTTAAATTCAATAACGTCCAAAAAAACAAAAAACCAACCAAACCAACCCTACAGTCTGAAGTGAAATCTTAGTAGATAATTAAATTCTAGGTTCCCCCCTCTGTTTTAATAGTTGGTGAGGTTTTTTCAGCCTTCTCAGCTGCAAGGCTTTTAGATCTGTACCAAAAGGCTTGCTCTTGAGTTCAGTACAGTCAGCTAAACGGCGTTCTGCCTCAGTGTGCATTAATAGAAGCATCCATCATCTAAATGAAGCTTATTAAACAGAATCTTTAAGTTTAATGTTGCTGTCCACTGGACAAGTTTGCCAAATAAAAGCCTACCTCTGCGTGGAACTAGTTCTTCCCTAACCCTTCCAAGACTATACCTATGTATTTCTTCCTCAGCAAACAGAAGTAAATCTGCTTTGTTACCTCTGTGAGAATGGTGGTGTCATAGGAAGGCTGATACTTTTCCTTCTCATGTGCAGTTCGCTTTTCCATCTTTTCTCTGTCTGTTTTCTGTTTCCTGTCTGCTCCTTTTGGCTAAAAATGAACAGTTACATGAAAATAAAGCAGAAAGCAAACAGCTTTATAACTGAAATCTCATTTCAGAGGTCAAGCGGTAATACAAAGATGCCCCCCATCTTTATAAGAGTTTTGATTGACTCATTAAATATCTGCTTTCCACCCTTACCTTAAAAACTTTAATTTGACAGCTGGCTGAATGCAGATGATCTGTATACTCTCCATTTTCAGTCTGCTTGAAAGTGTCAACCTGAATCCTGAAAGGAACGCCTTTTTCTCCTCCATGCTTACGAGGGGTAAATTCAGTGCTGATACAATGGACCTAAAAAACAAATGGAACAAATAACAAACTCTGAAGCACTGTACACATGAATTCCACTAGGTGTTGCCCACACAGGTATATTTTTAAGGGCAAGCAACAAACGACTCAGCATATGTGAGGATCGAGCTGTACAACTAAAATTTTCCTGCTCACATGCAAATGAAGCCAAAGATGTTATACCTGAGCTGACAGGGAGAAAAGGAAACAAGCACACGTGAGACCAAAGTCTCCCTGAAACCCACAATTCATTACAGATTCTAATTAACTGAGAGTTTGCTGTAAACCATCATATTTTAAGAAAAATGTCTGAGCATGGCACCTTTATCATGAATACAGCACAAACTTTTTCAAGATACTATTGTTCAATGTAGTGTAGCTCAAATAAACTTGAGAGTTACTTGTCCTGAATATCATCAAAGCTATAGAAAGACTGGTTTAGAAGAGCTTTATAATCTCATGTGAAAACAGGGTCTTTTCAAATATGCCCAGCTTCCCACAAAAGGCAACAGACTTTCTTGGAAAGTACAACTTTATTAGCTAGAAATATCCTCCAAAGGTATCTAATGGAAAAATAAGTTGAAACTGTGAGTTATAATGAATGTTACTGGGCAACACGCTCAGTTTTTCTGCTTGCCTCTGAAAAACAAAGCAAATGCAGCACCAGGGACAATCGCATCCCTTGCACTGCCAACCGTTAGGTGCAAAACCATCTATTTCCTTCAACCATCAACAACAGAGAGCCACAGACTGTGCACAGAAGTGCAGCCAGTGCAGCTATGATCACCAGCCTTTAGAGCGAGTGAGTTATACCTGGATAGTAAGAATCAGTTCACTTTTCAGTCAGCCATCAGTTCTTCTAAGGAGTGCATGAACAAAAATCTTACATGGTTTGCTTTACACTTTTTCAAGAATGGCTACATCACATAATGGGGTAATTCTTACTAGAACAAAATGCCTTTGCACCAGATCAAAGTTAATTTACTGACAGTGCTGAAGTTAACCTGTGGCAGTCTCAGTAAGGAACAAAGCTACCTCAAACTTCATGCTTTTTTCCATAGTAAAAACAGGACTGAGACAAAAGCAAGCTAGAAATTGTAATGCAAAACTGAACATTCTATCTAAATAATGTGCAAAGATAGCATGTTCAATTGGCTTAAATATCAAATAAGAAAAAATAAATAATAGAAATCCTGCTACAGACAAGACAACTGATATATGAAACAAGTTTGAATATCTGATCTCAAAACTTCATTCAGGATCTCCCAAATAAAATAACGTAATAGTGCCAACTATTGTGAATAAATACATTCAATTACTCCATAGGACTAAATATTTTAACCAGGAACTTTTTTTTTTTTTTTTTTTAAAAGAGTTTTTTGAAAAAATCCCTTAAAAGCTGCTTTTATAAGATCAAATTAAGTTGAAAAACCTAATCTAGGAACCTGTATATATCTAACAGTTGCTGTGAACCTGTGCTTCTTAGAAAGCTGATATTTAATGGCCATCTCGCATGTTAGAAACCAAGGAGCTTCCCAGTGCAAACCTACTACTATTTGTGAGCTGAAAGGCATCAAACACAAACATCCAGTCAAGTAAAGTTTCAAACCTGAATAAAAGCAGATGTACATTTTGTTGGATCCCACAAAAATTCAACTGCATTGAGCTGGCTTGGATTTGTCTTGATATCAATGACTCCAACAGACATAGGAATATCTACATTAAAATAAGCAATATGTATTTTTAAATGACCACACTCCAAGAGAACAACAAGAATACATGTTAATATAAGGTTACCATGAGCACATACGGGTACAGTGAGAAAACGTGGGCTGCCATGAGCAGCTTTGTAGAACAGATCTGAACAATCTTAGTAGGCTCAACATGCCAAGTGCTCTGTGCACGAGGGTGTTTTGTGATTTCCCCCCTCCTCCCCACCAGAGACACAGGGCTTATGAAACAATATAATATAAAGCTATGCCAAGTAAAGAAATCACACTGGTGCCACTTCCACAATCTACTAGAGAAAGTTATTTTTATCTGCGTTCTCCTAATTACTATCATATTTAGGAGTCAAAATTACCAAGAGCACTAACTGCATAAAGTTGCCACCTCACTCAGCAGCACTTCAAGGTTTTAAAGGAATGTGAAAGTGCAAGAACATTTTTCTTCAAAACACACTGTGAGTGGCACACAGAACACTGCGCTGCGCTCTTCATCAGTCAGCAGAAGTGTCAGCATAAATATGACCATCATCGATTTAAATGTGAGTATTTAATCTAATATAATGCCAAGATAGAAACAACTCTACCTAAGTCAAGAAGTCTGTCCCCAGGGCGATTCCACTTCCATCCTTCCAGCTGCTGGTGTTCGGTGTATTGCAACCTTCTGTCATGGAACACAACTCTTATAATACTCTAATAAGAGAACAATAATCTGATGAGCCACAATGTTATATGTCTAGAAACAGCCTGAAGACAAAGCACTACACCATTCCAAAAGAGCCACACAGCTGACAGATATGTGTTTACAGAAAAATTAAAAAAGAAAAACCTTGGCAACCATCAGTACCCCAAAATAATCCAGAATACTGAAATAAAACTCAACAGAAGGAAACAGCTGAAAATGTGGTAAAAATGGAAGGAAAGATTTACAAACTCTTTATTCTAAAGGTCACAATAAATCACGTGCAGCAAAGAGAGCAACACTGGCAGCACAACATCAACACTGCATAGGCTACACAAACTTGTTTCAGAAAGAAAACAAAACAATCATTTATTTTGAAAAGCAGGAAATACAGTTTCACCAATTCATTTTTCCATTGGAGATTTTGTGAATTACTGTAGAAACGTTTAAGAAATGAGATTAATAATTCCTCCTAGTTCTTGTAAACAGGTTTACAATCAAACTGTTATTTTAGTTAATGGTAAGTAGTAACAAATTCTAAACTATTCCAGATATTCTACCTGAAACATTTATCGAAAATACTAGGATTAACTTCATTAATCTGGAAGCAATTATCCAGCAGCACCTTTTCTTGTGAGCAGTTCTGTTGCAGCTGTGCTCCAAGCCACAGAATCACAGAATGGCCAGGGTTGGAAGGGACCTCAAGAATCATGAATCTCCAACCCCCTGCCACATGCAGGGCCACCAACCTCCACATTTAATACCAGACCAGGCTGTCCAGGGCCTCATCCAACCTGGCTTTGAACACCTCCAGGGATGGGGCATCTATAACCTGTCTGGGCAGCTGTTCCAGCACCTCACCATCTCATAGTAAAGAACTTCCCCCTGACATCCAACCTCAATCTTCCCTCCCTCAACTTAAAACCATTTCCCCTTGTCCTACTATATTAAACATATTAAACAAATTTATGTTCTGCTGCATGAATGCACATACAAAAGAAACATGCACACACAGAGAAAACAAATATATGGTATAGTCTATGGCCATTAATTGTGAACAAAAGTGCTAAAAACAAAACCAAGGACTTCCAAATGCAGTACCTCTTCAAGGTATGTAACATTTCCTTCGTTTTACATCAAAAGTAACAGCAAGCATGTGTTCCTGTGCACAGACACCAACACACCATCCCTTTTGTGCTGAGTGGTTGACAAGCATCAAACTTCAAAAGATCCACTAATTCATCAGAGTGGAACATCCTCTTTGTTACTGTTCTAAGATTCTGGTATTTAAGTTTCCAAAGTGGAGATTATGTTGATGCAGCAACACAATACCTTGCTACAATCAAGTTTAGTTTATAAAACTTTCACGTTGCTTTGTCTCATCCTACCTACCTAACAGTTCATAACTAAGACACGATTCTATAAAACTGCAGCAGAGAGACTCTCCAAAGCTGTAACAAAGTAGCATCTAATGGGGCAAAATAGGCAACGTGCTTATTATAGCAAGTCAAAATGCCTGGCTGTAAAGATTTAATTGCAGAACTCCCAAAGCCAAATGTTATGCTTGTGCTTAATGCTTCTTCAAATTATCTCTGAACAAGCATCCCACAGACAAGTAAGAACAAAGCCCAGGACTATACAGGCCCAGCCAAATGTCTCAAATGACACAGCCCAAAGCTGACAGGTAAAGATTCAGCCTCCCACAGGCACGCTGTTCTGGTTTAATTTCTCAGTACTGCTGCTGAAGTAACTGCTTCTCCAACACAGAGCATGAGTAAGATTTTCCTGGAAGATCTGATAAAAATTGCAAAGAGAAAAATCCAACCCCCCCCACCACTAGGCCATTCTTTTAATAACATGTCCTATGAATTGGGCACCTTTCATTCTGCCTCATCCTCCTACTTTGTGCACCATGTTGGATTCAATATACTTTCTGCTAATATTACAGCATAACAAAACAAATACAGAATTCGAGCAGGAGTTCAACAATGGAACAAAGTGCTTGATGAGCTGCAGAATTACAGAGGTCTGCTCTCCTAAGGATTCATGGGATGGCACAGCCCAGAAGACACTGGACATGCATCCACAGACATCTAAGTATCTTAAAGCTTACATGAAAAAAATCTGTCTTTGCTACACTCTAGCACACTATAGGCAGCATTTTATTGTTTTTAGTATCACTGGTCAACTATCATTCAACGAGTATCTGGTGGCAGTAGAAAAAAAGAATCTATGAAATATAGGGTCTCTGGGTTGGATTCATCACACCCAACTTGAGATATTTGAGTTCAATGCACATTTAACGGAGATTCACCTCATCTTACAACAGATCAGACTTCAAACCTCACAAAGGCTAGATAAAGTGATAAGGTCACCTTCAGTTACCTGCAGTTACATTAAATGAACTCATTCATAAATTGGGAAATGTATACGTGTATATTCCTTTAATTTGTAGTAAATTCAAAACCAGCAAAACAACAGAATGAAGCATTAGGTTCCACTACGTCTACTCTGCTCAGTGGTGAGATGAGTTAGTCCACCTCTCTCCATGACTTACTGTCCAGCAAAAGGTTAAAAGCTGCTCTTTTTCACATGCAAACGAACAGCAGAGGTTTGACAGCAACACCATTGGAGAACTGATGCTCACCTTCACCAGTTTGCCATTGATCTCTGGTATGTCTCCAGCTTTCCGATTATCCAGCATCCGTATTTCATAGGACTGACCTGTAAAGAAAGAACAGTCAGACCACAAAGCCATCTCATGCTTAATGTACCTCAATCAGCCTTTGATTCTTAAACAAGAATATCAGTACCTCAAACTTCTGTTTAAGAGATTTCTGTAACAAGGTTGACTCCACAGTACAGGAATTAGTGCAACCATGAAGTGAACCTCTTTAATTCAGGTAAAACTACAGATACTCCCAAAGCTCGAGGGAGTTTAATTTTGTCCATTTAACTTTGGCCTCTGTACGACCTGCGGAGGTTTTATACAATTTCCAAATATAAGCCTTTTAAATAGCATTACTGTGAAGGGGTTTTACTTTGCTGTAACACCATTCAGCCTATCAGGCTATGCACCACACATGTACAAGCTTTCTTTACTCCAGCAACATCTGACCACCGCTGACATAAAAAATATACATACCAAAATTAAATGCACGTACTGCAGCCGAGCAAACATCACATCATTTCTACTCCTGATTTAGTGGGTGGCTACCCTGCCCACAGCACGAGGGATGGAACTAGCTCCCTTCCAACTCAAGCCACTCTGTGATTTTGAGATTTAATTCAGCACTACTAATAAAATTTTGTAACTTTTTCTCTGTCGATTGCTGTTTTAAAATGGAGGGAAAAAAAAAAAAAAATGAAAAAGAAGAAATTTTTGAGACAAGGGGATAGATACATTCCAGCCTGAAGTTTTGGATACGTAGCAGCTTTGACAGTATGAGAAGTGGCACAGCACTGATTATTCCAGTCACATCTCCACTGAGTGCTATACATTTTCCTCAAGAACAGCCAGAGAAGCAAGCCAATGTAAGGTGCCATCAAATCTAACTGGCCTACGTTTAACACTAAAAACGTAGCAGGAAGAAACATCTGGAGGTCTTCACCCAACCCCCTGCTCAAGCAGAGACATCCAGACCAACTCCCAGCTTTTGAGTTAACTCCATGGCTGCAGACTCCACAACCTCCATGGGCAGTCTCTGCTGGTGCTCTGCCACCCTCTCAGTGCAGAAGGGTTTTCTGGTGTTCAGAGGGAGCCTCCTGTGTTTCAGTTTGTGCCCACTGCATCTTGTCTTAGCACTGGCTACCATTGACAAGAGCCTGGCTCTTTCCTTTTTGTACCCTCCCTTGAGGTATTTGTACACGAGATAACTCCCAGCTCCCTTAGCCCTTCCTCAATGATGTGATGCTCCAGGCTCTTCACCATTTTCATGGCTTTTTGCTGGACACTCTTCCATATGTCCATGTGCCTCTAGTACTGAGGAGCCCAGAACTGGACACAGAGCTTCAGGTCTGACCTCACCAGTTCTGAGTAGAGGGGAAGGATCACCTCCCTTGACCTGCTGACAATACTTTGCCTAATGCTGCAAGGACATACTGCTGGCTCTTGCTCAATCTGGTGTTCACCTGGACTCCCATCTTCTTTTCTGCCTAACTGCTCTCCAACTGGGTGGTCCCCAGCACGTACTGGTGTATGTGGTTGTCCTTCCGTAGGTGCAGGATCCGGCACTTCTTGTTAACTTGAGATTTGTGTCAGTTCACTTTTCCAGCCTGATGAAGTGCCTCGGGGTGGCAGATTTCCAGAAAGGATTTTGAAGTTTTCCTACAATGGTGCTCTGCAAGCACCCACAAACTCCCCCTCTAACAGGGATTTTCTTCCATACCATTTCTGCTATTTGAGCATGTACATCTAGCTGAACAGCCAGCTTAGAACACTATCCTACAACTGTGATAGGCATTCTCAATGGACATTTAACAGATCTTACAACTAAAAACCTTGCAAACCTCTAACAACCATCATCACTCCAAGATCTGAACTTCTAGCATCAGCTCTAGCTGAAAACTGCATCACTTAAAATATTCCATTAGCTACTCTCATTAAAATACTTACTGACAGAGTGAAGTCAGGGCATATTTACGCGTTCCCTTTGGAAACATCATCATACCTTAAGAGATACAGTAAACATCCCCTTGTCTTCTGGTAGTCTCAATCCAGTACAGTAAGGTAACTATGAAACTGAAGAGGGCATCAGGTCTCTATGGCACTCCCTACTTGCGATCCCCTTGATAATGATTAAGCAGGAGAGCAGTAACAGGGCCGAACTAAAAACCAGGTAACAGAAGTAACCAGGATTAAAATTACTCCTTTTCTAGGAGAGCTTATTCCAACTTATCATATCCTCTAGGAGAACTTATTCCAACTTATCATATCCTCTAGGAGAACTTATTCCAACTTATTATATCCTCTAGGAGAACTTATTGCACCTTATTATGCAGACATCTGCATCAGTACAACTCCAAAGTATTGTGAACTATAACACGGGACTACAAAAATTAGATCTCTGCTTCAAACTGACTTCTGTGTAAAATATGTCATCTCAAAACTACCCCACGATTAATATGTTAATATGTAGGGCTTGTACTAACAGCTGGAAGATAAATTTATTTTTCAATGTCAGCAAGTTACCTGGAACACTGCAAAACTACAAGACAACTCTGCAAGAAATCTTAAATCAGCAGAGTTTCAAGGCCAGATGAAACAATTACAGTTATTTCAGACAGTGGTACTTAAATGGCAAGCTCTCCTCAGAACTCAGAGAGCACTTCTTGTATTTCTGCTTCCTATCTTCTGCTGCTTCCCCAGCATGCTGAGCTGACCTTCAAGCACTGTGTGGGCAGGGAGGCTGGATGCTGTCCCTGAAGAAAAAGTGTATTTCTACAGATACCAGATTTTTCTAAACGGTGCCAACCGCATTGCTGGTCCAGCACACTGATGGAACTGTACTGCTTACTGCTGAAGAGAGCATGCAGGGTACAAAAAGTGATTAAAAAAAGAGTAAGCCTGACTAAGCAAATTGCTGAACTATGCAATCATGTGTCTGTGAGAAATGACTAATTGCCTCAAGAACTTCCAATACTCTCACATCAGTAGACAAGTCAAGTAATGTTTAAGGTATATTTAGACAGACTTGCTGCTGCAAGATGAAGCACTTGGCAACTTCATTCACATGGAAAGCTCAAAAGGATTCCTCGTCACCATGTCATTATGAAATTAGATACAATCTGCTCTCACAGATTTAAGGCGCCCAGTGTGCAGTGAAACTTTTTCAGGTACCAATGAAGATTCAGCAAGGCATATTTTAATGTATGCCCTCTTACCTGCATACTAAGCACACTGCTCAGAGAAGCATCTGAGCTGAAAAGAATAAATGCACCAAAACACAGCAGGACATGGAAAAGAAACAGTGTACATTTTTTTGGTTATTTTTCATACATACTGTGCTGAAGAACCATGCCTTCTAATTACAGTGCTGACTATTGAGAGATTTTTAGGTGCTAGTACACAAAGAAAAGAAAAAGGAAACCCACACAAAAGAACAGTGCTACTTCAGTATTAGAGCTGGAGTAAGGAGAGGGAGCGTGTACACAGGTCATCAATAAAGTCCAAAAACTGTAAAAAGATTTTGATTGCAGTTCAAAATACTAGCTGACTAAACTTAGGGCAGCAATGGCATTTCCAGGGATGAGGGAGGTTTTGTCACACATCATTTTGTTCAGCAGTCAATGCTGCCTGTAGAAAGAAAGCCATACTGTCAGGCAAGTGAGACACAGGTTTTAAAAGAACTAAACAGCCAAAGTCACAGGAGTTATCTATCTACTTAATTTCTGATAAATGCAGACAAGACAAAAGCAAGACATGTACAACTGGTAACTACAAGGGCAGCTGCACTTGTGTTCATTTCCAAAGTAAGACATACAGCCATCCACATACCACATGGACAACACGAGATGGTAACAAGCTATTCAGACTCACTTGCTCAAAATATGAAGAAACCTTGTTTTGAAATTTACACCATAAGCTGCATTCGTGGCAGTTAAGCCTGCAATACACGCATACCAACCTTGATTCAAGTACGTAAGAGTTTCATCGTATAATTTTACTGCTGGAGATGTCGCAGCGCACATAACATACTGGAAGGGTGGATGTTGGGCCTCATTTTCTGGTGGAAGGCTGGAATCTTCCTGTTTGAAAATAGGCAGTGCCAAAACATCACTGCAAAGAAAAAAAGCACAATAACCGTGAGACTGTTGGCCCTCTCTTGTGTGAAATTAAAAACAAAACAAACACTGAAAATCCTTCTCCCCATTTTACGGCATTTTATTTAACATCAATTCTGTTGACATTGAATATTTTTCAGACTTGTTATTTGGTTTTACCACACCAAATGGAGCAGTAACGATTCAGCAGCATTCACAAGGTATAGACAGCTTATGCCATAATTTACTTCATAAAAAGACTGGCAAAACCTCGCGCATCCAGTTTCTGAAGTATAAAGAGCAATCCATGCTGTCCACACGCAGCACTAAGGAACTAAACTGCACCACAACCAATGACACACTTTCTACTTTCTATAGAATACCCTGTATTAGCAGTACATTAATTTGGTGTCTTTGTATACAGTAATATACAAAGACATATACAGACTTCAAAGAGGTAAGTGAGTTCTACTCCAGGATAGTGTTCTTCCACCACTGAATTTCTGTTCATGATTAAATTTCACCCTGCAGACCCACGAAGCCTTTTGCAAAGAATAATTCCTAAACTGAAGATTTCTCACATCATCTCCGCTGTTCAGCTTTTAATCCAAACGTATCTCTCATTTTTCTTCCCCTTCCATTTATTACAAACATTAATTTAATACATGTTGCAAAAGAAATCTAAAGGTCTTATCCAAAATGCACTGCTACTTGAGTTTTTGAAGTAAAATTATGTTTTGTCATTGCTTATTGCTGTTACAGCCTGTTTCACTGGAAGGGAAGCCTCATGGAGGTTTTACAGGCTCTCCCAGAAGTAACAACTGCAAAAGACATCCATGCAGGTTCCCTGGTTCCTCTCCATTTGGAGGGAACCACAGGGGACGCTATGAAAGAAGGCACTAAGTCAGGAAGCTGTTCCAAAAGCCTGCTGGAGCGATGCCAGACCCAAACCTGGAACCCAGAGGAGGCTGTGTTCCTTAAGGAAGGTAAGAGTTCCTTTCTACAGACAAAAGCTGTCACATATCCAGAGGCAGGAGAGAAAATACCTTAGGTCAGTGGGCTGCTATGTGAGGATGAGTGGGAAGAAAAAGGGAAGTGCTCCACGGCTGAGCAGAGGCAGCCTGACACAGAAGGGAGCCCTGCCACCAGCCAGGGAGAAGTACTGTCCCAAGATGGGACTCCAGCACTGGGAACCTGTGTTTGTGACACGCTCTGGAATGCTGAACAGTTGTCAGTGCTTTTATGAAGAGGAACTTTAAAACGGAAAGAACATGGCAACGATTAAAGTGTTTAAAATACACACACGTAAGAGCAGAAGTGCAATAAAAAAAGGCATGCAAAGCATCTCACCAAATGAATAACCCACGGCTCTCAATACCTGCAGTGCTTGCTTTCACTTAACACAAAATTGAAAAGCAAGTCTCTCGTGTATTTACATAAAGCATCTTTCAAATCTCTATCTGTAAACCACAGGTAGAAAATGAAAATGCATCTGGCCTACCTTAAGAATACGTGCAGTGGTTAAGGAGCTAGTTAAACTAACAGACAAGGCACTGGAAGCCACCAAACACAAACAGAAGACAAATTTAGCCAGCTTTATCTAATACTTGCAGAGTGGTGATGACTAACTGCTACTGCAGAGGAAAAAAGACATCCTGCTCCAACCACACAATTTCGCTGTAAAGAGCACACCAAGCACATCCTTAAAAGCCACCATTCCAAAAAAAAAGCTCCAGAAAATGGCACAAAGTAAACAAAAGAACTTGCAGAGATTTTCCCCACACAGAAGCATACATATCTCTGAGAAAGGAAAGTCCTCTGGGCTCCAGCACGTTGCAAAGGAAAAGAGAAGCCAGTGCAATTCAAAACTACCTCCGAGAGGCAAGGAAACACCATTTCATTAACATTTAGCTTTGTTCACTACAGGAATGGAATGTCAGCGTTCTCACATTCAAAGATAGAGATAAAAGGGGGATGGTCAATAAGGTATCAATAAACTGCTTCAAATCTAGGTTTTAAAGCGTCAGTGACAAAGAAACGCATCCTGACTGCAACCCAGCTATTAACTTCTCTTCAGAAAGGAGCTGAGAAATCAGCTCTGTCCCACTCCAATGAGGCAGTTCTGGCACTGTGGCACAGCAGCTGAGCACAGCCCATCCCCTTCAATGCTCAAGAGCCCATCGTTCAGCAATGCAGGTTTTCCAAGCACAGCTGGCATAAGGAATTCCTGCCACATGGACAGCACTTTCCCTTCCCCCTCCAAAATATTTTGCAGGGCTACTTAGGGATCTCTATCAGCGCATAGCACAGCCTAACACACAGCTAGCTATACAGCTGAGGGTGGTGGAAAATGTTACTATAGAGATACCCCATCCTGCCAAACATAACCCGAGGGCAGGCATGATGAGTTATGCCTGTTCCCCTTCTCACGCTGACTAAAAGAAATAACACAATCACCAAACCTCCATGTTTACACAGGAAATCATCATAACCAGCATCAGCCTTCTACTTTCATAACCCTTCGTCATGCTTCTACTCGCTCACCTGGTGCAATTTCACCAGTGTCGGCCCAAAGCAGATTAACAGCGGGCACTTCTCTACCAGCTCTGCTCTGGCTGTCTAACACAGCAACAGAGCTGCACTATCCTGCCAGCCTTACCTAGCATCATTTGAAAAAGCAGACAATCTCGGCTGACCTATCAAGGCTTACTCTCCTGATGGAAGGAACTCTGAGATCAATTTTTGAAGCTATTTGCTCCAGTAAGAGAAGTCCTCACAACTTGTTATTTAAAGCTTTCAAGTGAAAGCACTCTTTCCTTCTACAGTAAGGAAAAATCATTCCTAGAAAAACAGAGTTAACCTTCATCACACACCAAAAGCATGCTGTAGACACCTCTGCAACACCCAGCTGGGACTACCCACGGCAGAGAAGCACGTATGTGAAGCTGCACCACACAAGAGTCGTGAGGCACCCAAGAGGAAGCAAGGTGCACATCACAGCTTGAAGCACAGCACCCAGATGGATCTCAAGTGTTAAGCTACCCCACTTGAAGTAGCCCATATAAAGTACAGAAAGGCCAAGAAAAACATGACTTGACTTTTTTCCCATGCTTGTGAAACGCCTTTGTTGGCTGCAGAAATCACCTTCTTTCTGAACACAAAATCCTGCCTATTGATTTTTTTTATGATCATAAAACAAAAGAACCACCTCCTGTCCTTACAAAAATAGGAATTAGTATGTCATCAAAATTGCAGGTGACACTCCATCAATCACCTGCCTTATCTGTCTCTGGACTGTATGCTTTTGGGTGTGAGAGTACTAAAGCATCCAAGAACACGCAGCTCTTTTGAAACTTTAAAGCATGATTTACAAGGGCAAATACCTTGAGAAAAATGGTTCTTGAGCACTATTTGCATAGGAGTTAAGCTCTGCTCTGTTAAGGTGTCTGAACGAGCAACAGGAACACGTAAAGAAACAGGCTGACGCTTCCTAATACTTTCCCTGCGTCCAGAAAAGGAAATTCAGTGTAAGAAGAGATCACCAGCAGTAGCTGCTGGGAAACAACATTCTCTGACATGACACAAGATGAATGAGAAAACAGGTGCGAATGTACTGCTGTGCTGGGAATCCTGCAAACCTTCACAATGGAAACTCAACTGCTTAAAGGCCTTGGCTTATGGGGAGTCCGACACCCACACACCATAATGCTACCACCAAAAGCTCTGCATTGCTAACCTCATGATGGAAGCAAGGAGATGGTGGACCAATGTCTGTGTACAGCCACAAATCCCCGATTCTTCTCCAACACAGGGAGGCCAGGTAGCTGCTCCAATCTGCACCACCTGGTGTAAAGACTGCTGATAACACATCTCTAAGAGACCTGCCCTCAGTCCCTGCCTCTGTTCATCATGAGGAGCGAACACTGAATACAAGCATGGGAGCTGAAAGGTCTTTTTGTTGACCTTTTATCGTGTGTCCAGTTGGGGGGGGTGGGGGGCGAGAAGGGGGAAAGAAATGAAAAAGAACAATCAGTGTCAGTGATGGAGAATGAGATTTATCTTTCAACACAGCCACCAAACCACTTGCGAACAGAAACGTTTTCTGTGGTAACAAAGGCTTAGGTCTGTGGATTTTCTTTCTCCCCAAATACCTGTTTCCTGACAAATTACGAACTTGTGTCTGCACACAGAATCAGGCTCCAAAGCTGATCAGTACATAACATTCTATCTTACAGAGTCCCGAGGTCAGTGAAAATTATTTTTTCTGCAGTGAAAGACATAAAAGTAGAAGACACTACTACAACGTGACACTTCTGACTTGTGATGCTGCAAACACTGCAACTATTTAAAAACAAACACACTTTTGGGGGCACGTTAAGTCAGCCCTGCTCTTAAAAAAGGAGTTTTAATCGATGGCAGAATCTCAAAGCAGTGGGTGCTGTATGGGGTAAGCAGTCATCCTGCCTGTCAGAAAGTAACAGGAGCCACAAGGGCAGCCGGGCCTGAACCACAGAACCCAAGTTCTTTCTGTCTGTATAGCGACTATAAAGGTTAGGATGGTAACTGCCATGACCCAGCCTCGTTAAACACTCAACAAAAGGATATCAGAGACCCAGAAACTGTGAGCTAACACCCCCTTTTTCACTTGAGAGCAACACGATGAGCTGTAGGGTAGCAGTTCCCTGACTCTACACAACCTCATTGGTACTTCGTGCTCAGCCCTGGAGGCCGACGTTCCCTCAGCATTCAAGGCAGCTCCGCACAGCACAGCAAGAAAACCACACTGCCCACAGCAGCCTTCTAACTGCCTCCAGCCATGGCTGCTCAGCAACCCACAGACACCTTGGGCTTGCTGAGGGGACAGGAGAGTCAAATCAACCTCATGCCCCAAAAATGGAGGGACGGCTGGGTATTTTCCTTTTTTTTTTTTTTTTTTTGTGGTTATTTGTGTCAGATTGATCATAATTTAGTTTAATAAACTTTAGTTTTTAATCCAGCAATACATACTGAAATAGCTACAACTGAAATAATCAAGTTCCCTCAGGACAGGCCTTGGTTACTGCATCAGAAATACCACTGGGGTTACAAGCACTTAAAGAAATCCATACACTGTGCCTCCAAATTACACATAAAATTGCATCATGGCCACTAAGGTACTTCTCGTATTTGTGCTCATTTAACTTAAATCAATTAGTTAATACATCAAATCGCTCAGATTGAATACAGAATTTTGCTGGAGAAATGGCAAGTTGTTCCTAAAGGTTCACTTTTCAGTCATACAGTCTCCATTTTCTCATAGTTCACACCAGAGATTAGTGGTCCTCAAAACTATCCATTATTGCTCCGTTATGAAGATAATGTCGCAGATATTACGCCAGGTAAGTGATAGGAAATCACCAGGAGGGTGAGTGATGCTATGCAACACCATCTCTGCCACTTTAACTTGTCAGCAATAGACACAAAAGATCCACTACTGCTAAAGGTACTTCAAGTACTGAAATTCCTGGCTATACACTCATGGCCTGAATTAGTGAGAAAGAAAAAAAAAAAAGCAGAAAACCTGAGTTTCAAGACTGTAAAGAACTTCTGAGCACTGTTTAAAGATAAACCTTCAGAGAAGCTGTGTTCAGCCAGTTTCTCTTACAGACACCCACAATTAGTGCTCACAAGCAGCCGTTTTACTAACAACATCCACAGCAGGGCTCACACCTCAACCCAAGGAAGTATCAGCTACGTTACAAGCAATCCAGAGCAGGTAAAGCAGAGACCACATGCAAGCATTCCTTAAGAAATACAAAGCCATAGAGCTGGAGAAGTTCTCCCAGTGCTCTTTTCCAGAAAACATTTATTTTTCTAATACCCTTTTTTGCAAGGAAGTGACAAGCACACAGCTTCTGCTGGCACACAGAGCCAAGACCGGAACATTTTCACTCTGTTACGCCACTTCCCTTAGCTTTCCCATCTGACATCACCACCAACTGAACAGGCCACCATTTCCCACAAGTATAACTTGAAAAACATGTAAGAAAAGCATAAAGTGCCAAAATCCCCGAGTCCTGCAAATACTAATTGCAGTGAGGTGATCGCTTTGTGTTCAAAGAATTAAGTTAAAATACCAGTGCGTGTTCCCAAAACACTTTTTAAGTGACTCATCAGAATTGCAAAGAGGACAATATTACATTTAAAATTAACGTACAACTCCACTTTTCCAGCATTACTTTTTGTGATGTTTTTTTTGACTGCTAAAACTCTTTCTATGGTAATTGAAAATAAACTAGAAATGCCAATACAACAACAACGACAAAAAAGGATGACATAACATCACTGAGGATCAAAACCAAAGTTTAAAGGAACCAAGCAGCGTGTGTTATGAGAAGAAATGAACTCTAAACACAGAAAAGGAAATCCTTAAAAAACCCTCTCATTCAAACCTGGGGATTTTTACCCTAAAACACCGAGAAAGAACTGCATCATGGTAAAGAACGAAGCACATCTCTTTAACAGACACGAGTGTTATCAAGTGTTATCAATTACTGTTTGCATGAGAGGAAGATAAACCAGAAAGTGAATGGTGAGAAGCCAGCCAGGCAGCTGCCAGACAGCCTCAATGACCTGCACTGTTCTGGGGGACTGGTGACCGCCTGGCACAGACAGAAATGGAACAGAGGAAGAATAACCATCCAGAAGAGCTGAATATACACTCACGAGTATCCTCACTGAAGGAGGTGAATCACCTGCTTCCATGAATTGGCAAGTTCTCAAAGATAGCTTTAATTTTAACAATAGTAATAAAATCAAACGCATGGTGCATCTGGCGCCTGCTGAGCACACAACCCAGATGCCAGCACAACAGCCCTCCTTCCTGCTCAGCTGAAACCCCAATCCCTAACTTCAAACAAAGATATCTCAGTTACAGCACCTCACCTGAGAAATTCAACCCAAAGAGTGTGGGGAGGAAGGGGGGGAAGGGCAAGTTTCAGGTAACCATGGGAGAGAGCACACTTCTCACACAGGTCTGGCCATCAAAACTAACAGTGCCAGCATTTTGCACCTCTGCAAGATTCAAAACACTGAGTTACGTGACCAAAGCCTTAGACTGAAAGATTCCCAAAATCAAAGGTCTCAAAATAGTTCCCCTTTTAGCACTAACGAGTTACATAGGGACCGAGCAGCTCTGCCCACAGCTGAGTTCAAACATACTTTATTTCTAACAGGTACCGTTTCATTTTAACTTTGGAAAGCACACCCAGAGACTGCTTAAATACTTCTACTGTAAAACCTGGAAAACGATCAAGAGAAGAAACTGCTGAGCTCCAACAGGAAGAGCTGCACGGCAGTGGAAGAAAAAATGGAGGTCACCAGAGACCCACTCCACACGTAAATATGAAACAATAAACAGAGTGACTCAAGTACAGCCATTTTACTACCCAATTAACAGCCACAGCGTTTGGTCGCTCAGGAAAGAACGCTTCCGAAACGTTAGAAAGAACGTAGCTACGGTTCACTGCAAACTACAACCGCAGAACCAGAACCGAGAACTGTTTTCTGCAATAGGGGCAACGCAAAGCCGAGGGGCAGGAAAACGGCGTTTTCAGGACGGGAACGGCAGGCAGGGCCGCAGCCGGGGAGCTCCAGAGGGCAACCCCTGCCACGTGCCAGCTCTCGGGGTGCGGGAAATGAAACCGAGGGAAGGAAGAGGCACGGTGGGAAGAAGGAAGCAAGAAAGGAGCGAAGCTGCCGCCTCGCTCCGCGCAGAGCGGCCCCGCGGCCCCCGCCCGCCCCCCGGGCGCACCTCATGCTGTAGGCGCCGGCTCCCAGCTCCTGCCCGATGCCGGAGAGACTGGCGTCAAAGTCATGCACCAGCCCGGACTCGATCACCTCATCCATCTTCAGCACCCACGCCATCTTCCGCCGCCCCCCGCGCTCCCACGGCGCCGCGGGAGGAGCCGGACGGGGAGGAGTCGCTCGGCCCCGGAGCCTCCGCCGGGAGGCGGCGTCTCGGCGGGCGGCGCGGGGCGGGAGGAAGCGAGAGGGGCCGGGGGGGCGGCGCGGAGCCGGGGCGGGACGGAGAAACGCGTGCTGGGCGGGGGAGCGGCCGCGCTCAGCCCCGGGGGGGCCCTTCGCCCGCGGCGCGACCGGGGCGCGGGGCCGCCCTCAGCATCCTGCGGCCGCCCGGCCGCCGAGGGGGGCCGGGGACCCGGCGGCCGCCGCCTCCTCCTCCCCCTTCCCCTCTTTCCCTGACCGGAGAACCGTCGGGGCCGCCGTCCGAGCACCGACCCGGCCCAGCGGCGCCTCCCGCCGCATCCTTCGCCGGGGCGGCAGCAGCTGCAGCGCGGGCTCCCGCGGCCCGCCGCCGCCTCGCGCCCGCCGCTGAAGGCCGCCCCTGGGGGGCCCCCGCGCGCCGCTCCCGCCTGCAGCCACCCGCGCGCCGCGCCGCCGCTCACGCCAACATGGCGGCCTCCTCCGCACACGCCCCCCGCCCCGAGGCGCCGCTGCCGGGGCGCGGCCCGCCCGCTATCGGGGCCGCCGATTGGCTGACCCGCGGCGGAAGGACCAATCGGAGGGGAGCGGGGAGAGAAGAGGGTGCGGCGCGGCCAATCAGCGGGCGATTCCTCGACACCGGAAGACGTCACGGAGGAGCAGCCCCGCCCTCGGGCCGGCGCGCGGTTGCTCCGGCGCGCTTCTTCCTCCACCCTCCCTCGCGCCATGGGAGCGCTGCATGCCGGGAGTGGCCTCCCGGAAGCGGAAAGGGAAATGACCGGAAGTGATGTCAGGGCCCTGAGAGGCGGTGGGTTTCGACTCGAGGTTGCGCTGTGAGAGAGTGGAAGTCGGTGTCCGGGCGCGTGGCCTTGGCGCAGAAAGCCGGCATGAGGAACTGGAAGCTGGGGCCGCATTAAGGGGTGGGGCTCGCTGTGGTACTGAGGACTGTAAAATAAAAAGTTCACACAATACCTACAGCACACAAAACTGGAAACCACGCTATACACGTAACCTGCTATAAATAAGCATTGCGGGAAAAGAAATCCTTAACAGCTCTGCGTCCTGGGTTCAGAGTTGTTACAAAATCACACAGCACCCGCAGGCAGGAAGTTTGTCGTTATGGAATATGGAGTTATTACATAAAATAGCTTGATTTTATGATGTTTTTCTAATTATCCAAGATGTAGCAAAGCAGTTAATAAGTGGTTGTTATATTACAACAGTCTAGCAGTTAGAGAAGGCTGTGGGGATGCAAGGAAGAAGTGGTTAATGTCGTTCCCTCTGGCCCTAAAATATTTGGTCCACTGAGGGGATGGTAATTGAGTAGCCCACGACTCTAGAAAACTCAAATGTTAATCGTTCAGAGGATTATTAAATAATATTTTGAGAAGTCCTATTAGAACGATTCACCTACTGAGCAATCTGTAGTAAAGCATTGAGACTGTAAAGTGTAATCAGATATGTGGGCTGATTTTGGTCCTGTGTGGAGCCAGGAGTTGGACTCAGTGATCCTTATAGGTCCTTCCAACTTGGGGTATGTTATGATTCTGTAACACAGTCATATATCAACCTGCTCTGAGTACAGTTGCACGGGTTTTTCAAAACTCAGTAGGGCCTTAATTGCACTAATAATAAAATAATATCCGTTGTTGATTCAGAAGGTATGTATGACATCCTTAAAGAGAAGCGCACAGAGCATTACTCTTGGTTCCTAAAGGTGAATGGAAATTTAAGACTTGACTGCCTATTTTTGTACACATCAGTAGTGGTATTTTTGCTGCAGTAATTGATTTAAGTGTTCCTTGCCTGCCTGTGGACAGACAAAGCAGCAGCTGACGAAAGGAAGATTTATGAAAAGGGTGTGAGCCCAAGTTTCTTATTAACATAAGCACTAGCTCCCAAGTTACTGCTCTTTATGAGGAGAACTGCAAATATTGCTGGCAAAATACCACTTTTAAACCTGAGAAGGAAACAAAACAGCAAACAGTTATTCTTCTGCCCCCTTTCTTTTTCATTTCTAAAGATGGATGACAAAAATAGCATTATTAATTTTAGTGAGTTTTATGGGATTTTATAGATTTTAAATTGAGAATTCAAACTTTTTCTAGGCAGACGTTTGTAGATGTAAAGTGGGCCCCATAAGAAAGAGAAATAGCATAAATAACATGGAAGAAAAATACTTTTCTAAGTTATACAAAATTGGTAGCTTGCAGAAAGCTAAGGGTGGTGAACTGTCTATTTCTGACAGTCAGAGATAAATGATTTATGTATAGCAAAACTGGTTTATCTGCTTACTCCACTTGAGTATAGTTACACAGCAGTCACAAGACCATAAATTGATGATTTTTTTTAACCAGGAATTGTTCTCTGCTGATGTAAATTCAAAATAAGTGAGGGTATTGTGAGTGGGTACAGTAAGACCCATTTTCTTGCAGCTCAGCCTCTAACAATTGGATAAAATTTGCCTTTGATAAGCAAATGGACTGCTAGTATTCTGAAAATATTATCTTTGGGTATTTTAGGATACAAAGCACCTTCCTCTGTTAAATAATAAATATTGTAATCCTTGTCTTTTTTTTTTTTTTTTTCCTATAGCATTATTTCTATCCCTGGGTCATTTGCAACCAGTGTTCAGTGTCAGTTTATGACTGTGTACATATTTGAGAGGATTCTGTTGCTTGTAAGTACAGACCTCTGATGCATTTGCTTTCTTTGGGGCAGGTTCCTTGGTCTGTTCCTTTCTCACATCATCTGCTGAGGATCAACAGCGCCTACAAACACCACTTTCCAGCCTGATATATCAAACCCCAACATGTGAAGTTGTATCAGCTCAGGTACTGAACATAAATCTCTAGCATTTGTAATTACTGTACAGAGTTCTCAGCTTCTGCCAAAAGAGTTTAAAATATCTTTAGGTAGGTAGCATTTTCAACCAGAGACCTCAAGAACAGTTTTGATGTTCATTTCACTGACATTAAAAACAATGATTGAAAAACAACAACAATGACTAAGCCATAATCTTTCTGTCAGTCTCTTCCTAAACATAGGTATTGGCCATATACTCAGGGTGAGTTGAGTTCAAGCAATTTTCAAGTCTAAGTTGAAGTTGAAGGCAGATGCTTACTGCAAGCATAAAAGTATTCTTTATAAGCAATAATTTAAGTTGTCACATTTTAACTGCTATCTGTATTCCACGCAAAACTACAGTGGATTTAACCACAAAAAAAAACCCACTGAAAATCCACATCCAGTGCAGATATGGTGCTTTGTGTAAGCCCTTTTCTTAACACAATGCCTGTTCTGCAATATAAGCAATATAAGCTCTGTGCAGAGTTCCTCAAGTTAGACAAAAGAGCATTTTTTAAGGATGAGATTGCAGAATTAATGCCCAAATTATAAACATTTGCTCTTCAGTAAGACTGAGAGCAGAGCTCATGGGACAGAAGATTCTGTAAACTTTATAAAATGATGTGTTTTTTTTTCCTCCCCCCAACTTGTCAACATAAAAATCATTCTAAACTTTTCACCTGCCTGGTAAAATAGTGTAAAACAGGACTTAAACATGTTGAGATCTCAAATTGCTTCTTTAATACTCGGAGCAGGTAAAACCCACAACCCTAACCTGTCACAGATGATATTTTTTTTCCTGTGCCTCTACCATTCCATTTCTGCACATTCCTGTCACCATCTTAGGAGGTCTCAGGGCTTCAAAAGCAGTCTCGTTTAACACCAGTGGGTTTCCTCAAGCAACTCTTTCTTCTGTGTTCCCAAGACAGGCTCCACCAGAGGTTGTACCCTGAGCCCAGACTCACCAGTTGTAATTGTAAGCTTGAGATACAACACAAGTCAAGTGCACACAGCAGGAGGCTGATTTATATCTGCATAGGAGCGTTTTAAGTACAGCTGTAGTGGCATGTGGGAGAAGGCAGAGGAGGGAAGAAAAGATCCTGAGACATTCCTTTCTCCATCTGCTCCCCACTTAGTGCTAACATCCTTCCCCGAGGTCAGCTGCTGTTTCTATATAAGCCTTACTGACATACAGATGTGGGACTGACGCGTGGTAAAGGATCTGACAGAACCAGACATCTTTGTGATTATGACCAGGCTGAAGCTTGCTATCTGAACTGGTCTGTATCCCTTTTGCTTAAGGTCATCAGCCTCAAGGGCCTACCTCATTAACTTCTATGTACAGATCTTAATTTATGGAAAAACCCCACATATGTGGTATTTCAATATCAAAACACAGGTGGGTGCTGCCACCAAAACCTAAAGGCATGTGCTCAAACGTGTGTGGAAAAGTAAATTCAGAGGGGCTTGGGTAGCAGATTTTGAAATAGTGTGGGAATGCCAGAAGCAAATATGATGGGAGAAACAAAGACAGATAAGGACACAGTGAAAAAGATCCCAGAGAGAATGTGGTCCTGAGCTCAAGTAAACACCACCCCTGGGCTTAACAGCACTGAAGAATGGATTGAAACCAGAGGTGGGAGTGGATGTCTTCACTGTTACTTGCTATATGGTTCCTCTTGCAGAGCTATGCATGTTGCTTGCAAGCAGGACTGCATGAGGAAATTCCAGCACCTATTCGTTTCTGACCTATTGCTTGAGTCAGTAGAAACAGCACTGTGTTTGCAATATATCTGTGTCAGCCAATCTGTATTTCACATCACCCTGACCTTTGTGTTGTAATGCAATGATAAACTCCACTATAAATTTCATTAGTTTAACACTTGGAGTTATCAGAACATAAATATCACTTCATTTCTTTGCATTTTTCAAACCTGCAACTCGGCATGCTTCAGTAAGAACATGCTCCCTCACAGTTCCACAAGAACAGGTGTGATACTG
Source organism: Lagopus leucura (assembly GCF_019238085.1). NCBI lineage: Eukaryota > Metazoa > Chordata > Aves > Galliformes > Phasianidae > Lagopus > Lagopus leucura. The sequence continues at coordinate 7,267,640 of NW_024962334.1, read as the reverse complement.
TGATACAATAGCAGGATTACCAACAAGGGGTGCCTGTAAAAAAGTAGATTAAACACAGTCGTGTTTATACACATGGTATTAAATGAAAAAGTAATAAGCTGAAGTTCAACATAGAGAGCGAGCCGTGTTATAATTTGAAAGTCAAACTCAAGATTATCTGGAATCTATGAACTTTGCTCTTGTTAAAACACAATCGTTTTTAAGAAGCATTCGAATACAAATAAAGCTGTACACAATTGTTTGTACACAAATAATATTTTAGTACACAAATAACTCTTATTTGTACTCAATACTTCAGTCATGAAGAGGTAAGGTAAGTTCATACGGATATGCTGATGCAATTAGATATATATTGCATCAGATTTCAGTGCAAAGTGTTTAACCACTGTGTCCTCCCTCATGCTGCAAGGGGCTTGTATTCCCAAGTGTGCACATCAACTGAACTTCAATAGGTAAAATGCATTTTTGAAACTACATGTGAAGCACAGAGATGCTTCTAAGTTTGTATGGCTTCACATAAACAAGTGTTACCTTTGGAGCACTAATGGAATTTCAAAGAGAAACAGCCAAAGTTAAGACATCTGTGGATATCATATAAAGCATTTAGATGTTCCAGTGCTGTTGCAAGCACACGTAGGGTGGCACAGTTGTGAAGATCATGAAGCTGTAGTAAAGTAAATCTCCACTACAGTGGCTCCACTGCACAAATGTTTATCAGTGGGTCTACAGTCACCAACTCTACATGAAGGCTTGAGCTTGTGAATTAGCAAAGGCTGCACAAACTACATTATTGGGTGCTATCATGTTATAACTACTGTTATTTAAAGTTACCCACAGTCATTATTTTCTTACCGCAGGTAGCTGCTGTTAGTGGTGGGATACTGGTGATGGTGATAATGTTCAGGCTGACTGTGCCAGAACAGCATTTTGGGATGAGATGAAGCGTTGTGCTCAACCAAGAGATGGTCACTGCAGTGATGGGAGAGAGGAGAGAGAAGAACATACACATTCAGATTAAATTTGCAGTTATTTCCTCACACCTTTATATTTAGCATCTGCCACCATGTTTACAGGTGTCACTCTCCAGAAGTGACAGACAGCTGAAAGTCTTGGCTGGTCCCCACCTCCTCTTTTGCTCTCCAGTCTTGCCACGTTGTTAGCTGCTGCCCAGCTGCTAGGCTTGACTTCGAGCCAACATGGTGTCAGGTGCAGCCTAGTCATCACCACCATCTCCATTTATCTCCTCTCCCACACTATCAGTGTCACTGTGCAGAACTGCATGTTATAGAGCTGGGAGCTGAAACCTCATAGCACTGCTGACTCAGGCATACTGTTCTCTCTTCATGCAGTCCACTGAAAGGACTTGAAAAATATGTGTGTAGGCATGACTGAAGAGAAAAATTAAGGGGGAATATACACCAATGTCTTGAAGATGAGCAGAATACCTTCCTTCTATGCAGATATTCAAGACCCATCTGGGCACCTCCCTGTGCAACCTATTGTAGGCAACCTGCTTTAGCAGGGGGTTGGACTCAGTCTCTCGAGGTCCCAGCCAAGCCCTGTCATTCTGTGATTTTCAGTAGTGTTTACACTGCACCCCTTTTGCCTGTTCATTCTATCCCTGTATTCAAGAGGCAGATTTCTACACGGCATAATATTATAGTTATTTTATCTTCTTGCCATTGAAAATAAACAAACAAACAAAAAAAACCCACTGTCAAATTGCTTAGAAAAGGTTTACAACTCCTCTTCTTCCTCCCCTCCTTGGCCACACACACTCTTCAGAGAAAAAAAAATCACACTCAGAAGCAAACTAACTGTTTGGCACACCCATGTGCTGTTTGCTTGCCCACGTATGCAGTGAGCAGTGCAATATCCACTTGAAAACAAAGCAGTGCTGATCAGTCCTCAAGACCTTGACAAGCAGAACTAAAAGAGTGCACACGTCCAAAAATCTCAGTAGAAAGTAAGTTACCTGCAGAGGGCACCCATTCTGCTTGAAACAGAAAGGACTACTGACAAACAGAAATAGTTTGCTATTATTTTTTTAAACAGTCTCCATGCCTCCATTGAAATGTTACGGCAATATTGTGACAAAACCTGGGCTATGCAAAACAGAACATCAAAGAGCAGGGCTCTGGAGAACAAAATGGAATTATTTCTTATTAGGCAGTAGTCAGAAAACTTCAAACATTGTTCTTTTGGTGCCGTGGAGCATCACAGCAAATGTGCCCCATCAGTCTCTGCTTCATTTCAGTTTTCAGGAATCATGCTTATGCAGGCTAAAAATAGTGAAGTCACTGGTTACAGGCAAAGCAGCTGCTGCAATTTTTTAGGGGGTTTTTATTAGTAGAGGACAAAATGATGAAGGCTATTGTGATCATATCTGTTGTGTTCAGCTGAGTTTGCAAGTCTCTGCTTCTGACAGGTGAAAGTTCAAGGCCTGTTTTATGGGTACTCCTCATAGTGTGCATGTTTCAGACTTGTGTGTGCTGACAACAGCTACTGCTGTAAGCCATCCTCACTGTGACCACTGCTTCTGATGCTGTAGAAGCAAAGCAAAACAAAATCTTGTGGACTCCCATGCAAAAACGCATTGTTAATTTGGTAAGATGACAGCCACATCGATTTGTTTAAGTGGGAATGTTCCAGTATTTTAAAAGCTTTTCAGTTGTACAACGGGGCACATCACAGTTTAGGTGACCGGGTGAAGTTTCTCCTGCTTTGAAGAAGCCATTACCACCCTGCAGCTTGGGAAGCATAAAAGACTTCGCTTCCTCGTTCCTTTGTTGCCCACAAACATTTTCTCAGATGACATTGCTTGGGTGGAGGCAGGCACTGCATTTGCCATTGCACATAAGCTTAACTTCCTGAAATTGTATCTATTTCCTCATGTCTTCTAGACATCTTTTTGAGTCTGTCTACATGAAATTAGTTGCAGGTGTCTGTACCTTGAAAAATAAAATATGTAAATGCTGCTAAAGCAAAAGTATGATGTCACACGTACTACACAGGGCCTCAAGTTCAGAATACTTGGCTTCTAAATCATGGAATGGCCTGGGTTGAAAAGCACCACAATGACCATCCAGTTCCAACCCCCTGCTATGTGCAGGGTCGCCAACCAGCAGACCAGGCTGCCCAGAGCCACATCCAGCCTGGCCTTAAATGCCTCCAGGGATGGGGCATCCACAGCCTCCTTGGGCAACCTGTTCCAGTGCCTCACCACCCTCTGGCTGAAAAACTTCCTTCTAATATCCAACCTAAACCTCCCCTGTTTCAGTTTAAGACCATTCCCCTTGTCCTGTCACTATCCACCCTCGTAAACAGCCATTCCCCCTCCTGTTTATACGCTCCCTTCAAGTACTGGAAGGCCACAATGAGGTCTTCCTGGAGCCTTCTCTTCTCCAAGCTAAACAAGCCCAGTTCCATCAATCTTTCCTCATAGGAGAGGTGCTCCAGCCCTCTGATGAACTTAGTGGCCCTGCTCTGGACCCGCTCCAAGAGCTCCATGCCCTTCCTGTGCTGGGGGCCCCCGGCCTGGACGCAGTACATGAGGGTTTATATCATTGGACTGCCTCTCTCTTTTGCAGAAGAAAGTTTGTCACTCTTTCCCTCCACTAGGGGTTAGCAAGAAGCCTGATTCTTCACTCATAAAAGCTTTGAGTTCCTTGTAAGTGAAGTACTAGATCTAACACATAGGATGTGTTATTACTGAAACACTGACAATAAAAAGGAGAAAAGTCCACAGTCAGTATTTCTTCCCTTTCTTCCCTTCCTGGTCTTGTATTTCAACTGATTTTCCTTGCAAGCATTTTTAACATCAGCATAAGCTTCACACACTGTACTTGATTCTGGTACTTTGCTTTGTGAAGTACTGTACATTCCCCATATCCACACCTGCTGCCCTTGACTAACCTCTAGACAGAAAGGTATGTAGTTACCTAGCTGTGCAAGTTTGGGGACAAATAAGGTGAGTTTTTACCCTCGTATTGTTATTGTTAAGGAGCTATTTTTGTTTCTTGGCTTATAATCTGCCTAGTAAGTACTAAACAGGTCTCGGGAAAGGAGCATTGTATACACAAACAACAAGGCACTATTTATTTAAAACATCTCTTGCTTTAAGGCTTGTGTACAGCATGCAAAGTCCAACCTGAAATTTAAGGTGGGGAGGCTCATGTTTTGCTAACAGGTGGATCTGCACTGAATCTAAGTACTTCAGAATGCTGTGGCTGAAAACTTTAATTACTTTAATTATTATTTTTTTTCCGTGAGTAGTATCCAATGTGAGGCCTATTAAGCCATGATATACTTTACCTACTTAAGCTTTTATGAAGATCAAGCAGTCTCTCCCTCAGTCTTTGTGACTGCCCTTCTGAGAACTTCAGCAAATACTGTTAAATATTAAATCTGGTTATGCACACAGAATGTGTTCGCTATTTGTTTCTGGAAAGTAAAAGGATTCTTCAGACATCACCAAATGGGAAAAAGATCAGTCAAGTACATGTAAGACATGGTAAATTCACTTAGGCTACGCATGTGTTGTCAGGGGTCTTTAAGGTTTTTTCTGTTAAGTGACGATGCTCAGTTGTGCTTGAAATGCTAGTTCAGTTTAAAAGCAAAAGATTTGCATTAATACAGAAACAACCCCTATACATTTAAGCCTCAGAAGGCTATAAAGGTGTTATTTTGATGTGCCTTATTTGGTTTTTGGACTCTTCAGTTACGTCAACAGTTGCTGCCAAATGCAGGGTAACTTTGGGGTGGAAACCTGTCAAAAGCTACCATCAACAATTCACCTACATCACTGATTAGCAATCAGGTATTCACACTTGAATGATGATCCCTGCTTGGACTGGCTGTGAATCCATCACACATAACACATGAAAGGTGCCAAGTCAGATTTTTTTTGTGTGCACTTTTTGAAGTACAACTTGTCTCTCTCTCTCATATATATTGTTAGAGGGACTGCATTCTTTGCCACTTCTATAATGAACTTCAACACTGACAAGTAAGAACTGCTAGCAAGGAAAGTTTCTGCATATGCTCCATCCCCGTCCCGAGTTGGGTTCTAATCACACATCTTCTGATCAGGTCAGACCTGGCACATCCTTCTGGTATTGCTGTGTCTGGTCACCTGAAGCTGGCAGAAGCACACAAAGGACTGCAAACAGCCTGAAAACAGCAGCGCACTGTGCCACTGCCATGGAGGGAAGGATAAGCAGCAGTGCCTGCATATTTTCTAGGTTCACTTGCCATCTTTATTTGGATCTTTGGGTAGTTTTAAACATCCTAATCCGGGCTCGCATATGGTGAAACAACTACGGTAAAGACTGCTGCATTTACCAGTCCAGCTGCTGCTTTTCTGATCAGTGCAGGATGTGCTCCTTCCCTCATGGGTTCTATCCCCTCAACAAAAATTCTAACAGCTTCAATTACAGGATGATACTCCTGTAACTTCTTTCTTCAGAGCTGTATTCCTAATACAACCCACTTCTGAATCTAAGAGGGTGTGATTACGGTCCTGAGGCACTAATGAAGAAAAAACAGGCTTACTGACTTCATATCTTATGATATGAAGGCATAATCGGTAATACATTTGGTTTCTTTTCTTGATCTTAGGACTTTAAGATCTGCAAAGGAAACTGCTGTACAGAGGTCATTTGTAGGCATAAAGACATTTGGACAGTGACATTGCCCAGAGAAATTTCTGCTTAAACCCATCACATCCTGCCTGAATCAAAACTCATAAGGTTTTTATAGCTATGAAATGGAATGGAGTATATCTTTTGTTTTGTAAGAGTTTCAGAAGTCTATCCAGGTGAATGACTTCAAGTGTCTTGTTATCCTGCTGTCCTGCACTTGTTCTGCACCTATCTGGTAGTCTAAAAATCAGTATTTGGACTTGCAGATTGCTGTGGCACTGCCAGCTTCTGGCACGATCTGACACAATGCATTGAAGAGTGCAGTTCCTTCTCTTTCCTAATGGACAGCATCCCTCTTACCTGAGGCTCTAAGCATCTCTAGTACCTTCCTAGGTCAAACATTTTCAAGCATGCTATCTGCAACTGAAACAGACACATCAAGTTTCCTCACCAACACACATTTCAGCTGTTTTAACGAAGCTAAAAATCAGTGTCTCAGTGTCTCCTTGTCTTGTCTGGTATTGTAACATCAACTATGTATGCTCAGGTAAAGCAGACTGTGTTAGAAAATGGTAGTGTTTTGTTTTCATATAAGCAAACCCCCAAGGCATGGAACACTCACTTTTGCCAACATCTGTGGCAGAAGTCACTGATTCCAGGGTGCTCCTGGAGGACCACTCTCAGGCTGTTCCCTAGTCTGATTGGTCTGGAAGTAAGATGGGAGCTCATATGGGGTGTTCTCATATGGGGCTCTGCCATAATCAAAGCTGAACGGGTGGTGAGGGGACATCTAACCAGACTGAGTTCTGAGAATATCCACTGCCTAATGCAAACACATCTTTTAGTTGGTATAAACCTTCCTTGACTACGAAGGGACAACCTTTGAATCTGGCTTGACATGACTGAGGTACTGCTTTCAGTATGAGTTTGTGGAGGTACAAAGATTTCCACTGTTAGTCAACAGCCAAGATGTAGGAAAGGAGGAACACCAAGATGAAGGACATACGGAACTTTGATGCCTAATACAAACTTCAGTTACCTTTCTACCTTCTGCCAGTGGTAACAAGTCTAGATATCGTATGCAGATATGCTGGCTTTTCCACTGAAGAGGTATTTTCCATGTTTCTATATCAGCCTTACTTCTGATCTTCTTGAAAATATGCTTCATTAGGATCATCTGTATCTGCCTAAGACACACTGAAGAAGAATTTTTTTAATAGAAATCACACCATACTCAAAGCTGCTTGCCAAATATCATTTCCAAGTTCCCAAGTGTTACCGTTCAACAGTAATTTATGAACGTAGCTGTGACTGTCTGAGCAGAAATGACTTATTAGGGAACTTCTAAGTAAACATGTTTATTACCCTGAAATCCTGACAGCAAATGAAAGAACTTCTTTAGTTGGAGTAATCCAAGCTGCCCAGCTTGGGAACCGCAAAGTCACAAAATGTACTTCAATATACATGCAAAAACAAGATATATAGAAAAAAAAGCAAATTAGGTTTGATTTTTTTTCCACTTGGCAACTATCCTGATTTCCCAAACTTCCCAAATGACCAGGAGTCATCCATGTTCTAACAAAACCAAAATCCACTTAGCAGAACATTCGTGGTGTATGAGGCAAATCCTTACAACGTGTGCTTCTAAAGACATGGAAGACTTAGCTACAAAATTCAGAAGGGAAAACAGAAGTTTTCCTTTAGAGGACATAGCATGAATAACTTTTATCTTACATTAAGCTACAACTGCAAAGGTAATCCGTTAATTATTTCAGTTGGGAGGAAGCACGAATTTAATTTGTCCAGACAATCCCTCTGCTCCCAAACTGCCCATCTATCCTTATCTTATTTGTACTGCATTTTGTGTTTGTCAGTGAACTGCCACAACCAACAGAACCATTCTCACTAGCCTGTCACAGGGATTAACTGTAGCATAACTCACATGAATTCCTCTTTATTTTCTCTTTTACGAGTATTTTCAAATGTTATATTCACAACCTGAATTCTTCTGCTGGAAATTAAACTGTGAGCAGCTCAGGCCTTCAGTTTCTATAGTTTCTCCATGGATGTGTTTGTGAATTTACTCCAACACTTAAACATTCTTAGAAGCTGTTCATAATATGCAGGTCTGTTTCAGGATACAAGTGTTTGTTCTTTTCACTCTGGGACTCCAACCACAAATAATCAAGACAACTCAATCTGTTCCAGTCTTTATCTTTAAAAACCAAACTCAGAAAGAATTACATGATCAACTCTCCTTTCAATTTACATTTACTATCCCAATTTTAGCTGAACATATGTTACCCAAAATCATTTAAAGCAAAAGACATCCAAGTCTAAGACATCCAAGACATGCATTTTCTATCCTGATTCTGCATGTAGTTTTCTTTCCTCCTTTTTAAGCCCCAAATCAACCTTCAAGAATCACGTTTCAGTATTCAAACCACTGCAATGTCCTATCTTTACAGGATATTCAGAAAGCCTTTCTGATAAAGAACAACAGCAATTGTCCTGATTTTTCACAGGACTTTATGGTTGTGGGTTTTTTGTTTCTAAGATAAACCACTTGCAGTACAAACATAAGGCATGACTAATCACAGCTCAATTTTAATTGAGCTACTGTCTGTTCGTAACATAGGAAATGAAGGCAAAAAGCAATGCAGCAAATCTGGTAACTGGCTGCAGCGGAGAACATTTGGTTGCAATTTCTTACATTCTGATGGCTTCATTTAATACAAATTCTAAGCACATACACAGGCCCATCTTTGTTGGGAACAGAACTAGTCAGATCATAATTAAAATATTCATTTAAACGTATAGCATTTAGACTTTCAGTACATGGGATGTCACGCTTAGAACAATTACAGGTGTCTTTGAAGCACAACTGAGGGACAAACTTGGTGTAAATATCTCCTCTCCTCTCCCCGGAGTAAAACTTTTCAGTCATAGGGGATAAAAACATTTCTTTCTTACCAACTTTTGCTTACAGATAAAAAATTACGTCCATCCAGAATATATACGGCATGTTTCAATAAGCTTATTTTTTCAGTATGAAATAACATCTTCACAAAGATGACTGAGCAAAGTCATCTTGAAATGATCATTTGAAAATAAATATTACCTGTAGAAAAAGCAGGAATAATATATGGGATATTAAACTTAGAATTTGTGCCATTTTTTTAAAATGATATTTCACATAATCAAAATATGAAGCTACAAGATATTAAACTGAAAAATATCTCTGAAACATTAAAAAAATAAAATGCTAGCAGTGCATAATGTACAAATAAATGAAGCAGCAAACAAGAAGCCTGCTGAGATGAAGGAAATTTGGTATTAAAATATTCATTTAAACGTATAGCAAATTAAAAACCTAAATAAAGATCCTATTCAATTTCCCAAACTGCTTTTGTCTACCCTACCTATATTCACACCATGTTCTCAAATGCTGTCGGATTTACTAGCAGAGTATCTAAAGAAACATCATTTGGACACAAAAACATGAAGGTTATTTTTTTCAACCAATGTTGCTTCGATGACTTTTTATCTTTCTTATAACGTGATCAAATAACACAGAAAAACAGAATGTATACATGGCTAATTTTTTTCAAGTCATGTTATGTACATTTTATTGCCAGTATATGCACAATGGTAAGCAGAGAACTATAAATACACAATGTAATTAAATGGTAGAAAACAACAAGAATGTTACACGTAACAAAGGAAAGAAAGAGGAGATACTATTTTCCTGACGTAGCTGTTAAGAAGGGCTAGTGACAGGTTATGACAGCCTTGAAGTCTTTACATATATTTCTACAACTTTTCCTCCAAATAAATCTCTGTAACAGCATTGCTTCTTTAACAACAACATCTCAGCTTTTCTCTGATTCACTTCAAACTAAAGTGAAAACAACCTTTCATGTAACTACAAGCATCTGACAGTTTTTCACTCAGTTTTGGTTTTCAGGGTACTTAGCAAGCAAAGTGTATAAGCGGCTCTTGCAATATTTGGCTGTGTGTTGAAGAACAGTTTTCAATATGCAGTAAGTGATAATTTGGGAAAAACAAAGACTTTGTAGATAGTTCTTCCACCGGGTGCTACATGCAGCAGCTCAGCCAAAAATTAGTCACCCTGAAGAGGTAGAGAGAATTTTAGCCTAGCATTGATCATCATCCTTGGCACTACAATGTTCTCTCTTATCAGGATATATTCCTACAACTAGACAACACCACAATCAAAGGGAAAGAAAAGCTAGGGAAAAAGAGTTTCCATCATTTCTGGGAAGGGTGCTGCTTATCCCAGTTCTCAGTTAACTAACTTGTTGCTTATATCAAAGACAGAAAAAGAAAAGGAAAAAAAAAAAAAAAGAAAAAGAAAAAATAAAAAGATGAGAACGTTTAGGGACACATTTAGTTGACCTGTTTTCTCTTTCCATTATCAAGTTCATAAATACAAAGAACCATTATTCACAATAAACTAACTCTTTTTCAAAAATGGAAGAACAAACCCTGGAAACATTTCCACACCTTAATCCAGATGGGTCTTGAGGATGCTATTCAAGAAAACCATGCAAACATTCGGTGCAGCTTTCCCAACTCATCCAAAATATATAATTTTTTAAATTAGAAGGTGGCAAGATCGATAGCATTTGTGACTATTCCCTCCCCCCCAATAAAATTCAATGCAGAAAATCTTGGTGCTTTTAGGAAGATAACGAATAAATAGTTTTCTGCACTGTTGTCATAAAATCCCATGTGAGTTACAATACAAGACTACTGGTTCCAGCAATTAGGTTGAGAGGAAACATTCTAGTGATAAATACATACTGAGCATGCTTGGGCAGAGCACTCCATTCTGAAGCATCCTGCTTGAAGAAGGAAAGGTGGCAAGGATGGTTCACGTCCATCAAGTGACCATTAAGTCTGCTGCTAAAAGCAGACTGCCACTCTGTCACCAGGTCGGCAGGGCTGTCTCCCACACCAAGAGGCACTGGTGGCACCAGTCCTCTGCTGTGCACACAAAATTCTTATTTATGCAACAAACATACAACCAATGAACAATATCACTTGTACAGAACTGGATCGATCCAGCTTTTTATAGGCATACTTCTCAATCTCCAGAATATCCCAAACAAGCTGTAAATAAGATGATGAACCACCAACAGTGACTGAGTCTCACTGCAGTCCAGACTAGTTTGGCCTAGTTTCACATCACTTCTTGTTTCTAGCGAAGGACACAATACTCAAACAAAATAGCAATAAAAACAGTGTTATCTGCAGCTGAAAAAAAGCAACAGAATTTTATATTTTAACTTCTGAAGCTTAAAGCATACCTGTATAATTAGCATTAAAAAAAAACTTTTTTTAATACAATAACACTGGCAAAAGTTAATGGGAAGACACAGAGGATCGTAACAGGATAGCTGATGAATTAGATTATTTTTAAAATTTATTCTGCTTTGACCAACTGATGTTAATACTGCTTTTCCTTAGATTTGGAATAATTCTATTGCAACAGTCACATGCAGGCTGAAGACAGCCGTTGGTTAAGGAAAAAAAAAAAAAAAAGAAAAGAAAAGGAAAAAAGAAAAAGAAACCAGGGTTCCAAAAGTTGTGTGTAAGAATTTTCCTTTCACTTGATGAGGGCTTTGCCCTTGCTTCAGGAGAGCTGGTTAATTCTTGTCAGCTTCATTAGCTTTGTCCAGACATATCTGCTGTCGTATCCCCTGGTCCAGAGCCTGTTTGTGCACGCTTGATGTAAAGGTTCAATAACTTCATCTGCAAAGCCAGGAATTAATTTTGTTCAGTATTTACACACTGTGCACTCTACAGAAATGATACATTGAATTCTTCTCTTAATTCTTCTCTGAAAAGGATTCTTCTCTTAAAAGCAAAACTGTATTTTACACCATTAAGTGAAAGGTAACACACTTGCTAATATCTAACACAGCAAATCTAAGGATGTGAACAAGAAAGCAACCTATGGTAGCTACACTAAGACAGATACTTTTCCCCACATTACTGTGCTGCTCTGATTAAGGCAGGTTACTGGCTTTGTTTTTTTTTCTGTTTTATTTTGCCTGTTTCTTTCTCTTAAGTGAATGTTGTGGTTTTAAGCCTCTACTTACAGGCATTGATTCCAGCACCTACCAAAGTTTCCAGTGCTGTCTACAGTCATATTCAGTGCAATCACTGCCAGACTATTTTTAAGATGTAGCTGTTTTATTGAAATGTATACAATATTAATTGTCTTGCTTTAGCTCCATGGACAAATTCATAACATACATCTATTTGAATGTAAAAAAACAGTACATAAGAGGTTTCCTAACCAAAAAAGGAACACAAGGTTCTTCCTCACCAAATCAGAGGTTCTGAAAGGACAGATTAAAGCAAAAAACAAACAAACAAAAAAACACAGAACAACAAAGGAGACATACGTAACATAAACATAAACTATGTTACACAATAACTGCTTTTCAGTCAGCACTGCATGAAATACCAGGCAAGATATGGAGGTAGAAAAAGCCATGCTGAATGTAGCTACTACCACTGTTTCAGAATAAAAAGTCTGACAGTGTACTCAGGTAAAAATTGTTCTGATTTTTTTTCAGCCACTGACCATATACAATTAAATAAATCTACTGTAAAGCAATAAGAAACACAACTTCTTATTTTTCAGGTTGCTGAAGTTTTGTGCATATGCCTAAGTACCTGCAGACCTATGGTTTCAGTTTTGAACCTTTGATATCAAAGTTACATCGACCCTCTGAGGGTTTCAGTATCCCTGGCTATCTCCATTCAGATACATACTTTTATGTATAAACTTCCTGGTAACTGCAACCACAACACAAACGTATACAAGTAATTATGAACCAAAACTTCTTAAATGCCATTTTTTACTTACTTTACTGCCAGTGAGTTGACTGAGATGTGGTTTTAGTTCATCACCAATTACTGCATGAATGGCTACAAGGCAGAAAACACATGCCTTACGAACACTGCTCTCTGAATTATCATAACCCTAGAAAGCAATAAAATTAACATTAATTGCTTATCAGTTAATGATTAAAAGCCTCAGAAAACTATTCAGTACTACTTATAATAAATACATTAAAATCTACTTTAAGTGAATGCTAAGCATTCCAAGAAAAAAAAAAAAACCACAAAAACAAACAAGTGAATACAGAACATGCACATTTGAAAGGCAGGCTGTTATTAATTACCATTTATAATTATTTTTCAGACTGAAATTAAAACCCATACAATTCCTGTTCGTAATCTATACTGGAAACAGAGCTGCTGTCATGCTCCACATGGAAATACAGTAGGGGAGATCACAGGATAAAGTCTTCTAGATTACAGATATTTATTAAACAGAAGACCATTGCATTCAGAGCTTTCTTACTCCTAAAGAAGCTGTTTCTTAACAGGTAAAACTCTGTTATTAACTCCCATCTTGTTACTGAATGATTTTTGTTTCTCATGCCTGGTTGTCTCACATCCCTTTCTCAGAAGGCTCTGCCTCTTACCTTCTTGCAGATGTGTGATTTGACCTTATGCATTAAAGTCAGAAATCTGCAGAATGAAGCCATCAAATTCTGGGAAGTCTTTATTCAGCACATGCAAGCTGATGTGTTTTGACTCTTTATATGGTGGCAGATTATTCATTTTTAAAGACAGAGAAAGAAACTTTTTATAACCTCCTGGTTTTATTGAACTTTCCCCAATCAACTGCTTCCTTCCTCTTGCTTCCCCCAAGCCCCAAGTGATAAAACCCTGCAACAGTACAAACATTCAACGTGGATGACTTCAGAGCAAATGGTCACAACTTGGAAAAGATACTACATATAACTGAAAGAGTCTATTAAACTTAACTACAGCCAATACTTCATATCCTAGCCAGATCCTGAGTCCTAACCACAGTTACAGTTTAGCCAGGTGACAATGAAAGACAGCGTGCTCACTATCTGAATTAGTCTGGGTCAAAGTAGCCATCAGCTGTAAGACCAATAAAAATCCCTCATGAGAGCCAAGCAATAGTATTTTGAAAAAATCTTTGTAATTCTTCCATACAAAGAAGGTGGGGTTTTTTGCTTTGTTTTTACCTGTATTAAACCTGGCACAATCTCTGGTAAAAGCTGAGTAAGGGTTTCTTTAGATACTCTCTCTATGACTTTTGTTTGCATTTTGATTGCAGCCAGATTAATTGGGTAATCTGCAGTCTGGATAATTGGACAAAGGACTTTGATGCACTGATCTGGGCTAATGGAAGTGGCCAGCATGGAAGCAGCTTCTTCAGCAGATCTCACCACCTATCGAAAGAATGAAAAAGACATAGAAGAGTATTAGTGCCAGTACAAGTCTTGAGCATAAAAATTTCTTAACAGCTCCACAGCATTGTAAAAATAGGCAAAGGATTTTTAAATGTGTGCAATTTTGCAACTGTTGGACTACTGTACTAAAAACAAGGCTCTTCCCAACACCGTATGACTGAACTGTATGTTCTGCAAGATGTGCATTGGTGTCTTCCAAACCTGCCTGAAAATACCTTCCAAACTTGACAATAGCTGTCAAATCAGATCTGAAATCTCTCTAGTCTGCAATGCTATGCAGAATATAAATACAATATTATACAATTACATATTGAAATCTCTCCACTATTGAAAGCCGTAATTTCCTGTGTTGTCATTCATTACTGTCTTTGACCATTAATAAGCTTCCATGTTCATCTCAAAGACTGTTTAATGACAATCATAGATTGCTACTTCTGGAGGCTTCCCCCATCTTTAATTTTTTAAAAAAATTCAGTTAAGAGTTCTTAAGACTCTTAGGGAAGATACAGGAAAACAGTTAGTGAAAAGGTGCAGAAGCTCAGGATACAACACAGACATAAGAGGGAAAATTCATCTCTTCATGTTTCTGCATCTGTGGTGTCTGGCAGCTAAAAGACAAGCTGCTAGATTATGTACAGAAAACTCCAGAAGTCTTTCCCTTCAACCTTGTCTTGTTGACTCTTTCTCACATGCATTAAATAAAAAAAAAAGGAGAAATGGAACAGTAATATGGAAGGACAAATGGAAAGAAAGAAAAAAATAAACATGGTGCATGAAATCAAGAGGGCGCAGGGAAAACAAAGATGAGTATCAGATGAGTGACAAACATCACTGGTATGGAAAAAACTGCAGTCAAACTTCTGAATTTGGAACTCCACACCAAGTCCCACATACAGAAAAAGTCCTATCATAGGGAGTGTGGGAGCAAGGAAAGCAGGGAGAGATTTATGCATCTCATTAGACATCTTATTTTCATAACATCAGTGACACTGATGTGAAGTGTTTAATGTTTGGGTGGTTTCTCTATTTGTGTTTCTTATATCAAAATACATCATCCTTTGATGTGTATGCACATTATCATAAGCTTTCTGAGCAAGATTACACTCATCCTACTTCTGAATCTCCTCACAGTTCCCAGCCACAACCAACTCTTCCCTGCAGTATCTTCTCTCCTGGAAACACTCAAAGCCATGCTCTCGAATGGTGAAGAAGAATAGCTTAACCAGAGCTGGTTAAAAATGGGAAGGGATTGTAATTTCCTTGCCATGTTCAATCCTATCTCTCAACTACCAACCTTACAGAAATCCAAAGGGTTGAATTAAATAACTGGGCTAAAAAAGACATCTAACAAAAAACGCCCTTCAGTTACTCTTCATAGAACTCTGCTGGCACATCCTTGGCTATGGTTTTACGTCCTCTTGGGCAGCACCCAAGGTAACTGTTACTAGGGCTGATATTAAGCATTTCAGAGCTTACAAAACTGTAGTTCTTTGTTTTCCTTTTTTTTTTGCATGCCTGTGTTAACATCTTCATTATTACACAAATGATTCATTGGTAAGACCTGATCTCTCAAACACTTTCTGGACATAACACAGCTGCTGCATTCTGTGATATTTTGTCACAGTCTCAAACAAAGAAAACTGCTTACTAACCTCCTTATGAGGATCCTTATGCGCTTCTAATGTCTTCATTATTGTGAGCTCTGCATAATTCTTAAACCTTGCTGGCTGATTCCTTAGGATTTCTCTTAGAACTTTCAATGCCAAAGCTCTGATTGCATGCTAGAGATTAAATATTAAAACAAATGAGTTATGTAACATTGAATAGGCAAATGTTTAAGTGTTTATTCAACAGTTTATAAAGTTTTGACATAGTAAAACATCAGTGCCTTTCTATGCATATATACAATATGAAACTAATATGGAAATAAATGCAGCTAAAAAAGGTCTTCAATTGTTTGCTCTTTATGAAATAATTCAGGTGGTGCATCATAACCATGCTGCTAATTGGAACTATCTATGCTGAGCTGCATACAATTTTACTCTTTGGAGTATTTTAGCATCACACAGTCACACAAATACATTATCCTTGAAAACAGACATTTTATTATTATCAAATCAAAAGCAATTATTAGTGCCAAATAAATCTGAAGGATACTTGAGAAGATGGCCCTTCACCATTAAGCGATTCACGAGTTCACATGATGTTCCTGCATTTCCATAACTGCTTGCTTTTCAAGACTAGCTGGAATTTGTGCTTTTCCTACAACCCACACAACTTTAAAAGCCACTGAAAGCAAACCATGTGCATTTTTAACTAGATTAATCTAACCTTACCTCTTTGTCTCCAAGTGTTTCAAGCAGCAAAAGCAGAATTGTTTTGAAGTGCTCATCCCAAACACCAAAAGACTCTTCTTGAGTTAACTTCATGAGCTCATACAGGGCAGCCTTTCTTTCCTCCACTCTCTCGTTATGGTTTGATAACTCTTTTAGTAACTCTGCAACTAGATCAGAATGATCCATGGGAGGCTCTATCAAAAAAGGAATGTATACAAACAGAATTTTGAAACTTGGTAAATATTAGTAAATATTAGTGCCCGATGCAGAACTGAAAAGTATCTTCTAGGGTAGCTAACTGCTTTCTTTTTGTTTTGTTTTGTTTTCCTCTGCGTCTGTTTGCCAGAATTACAGTTTAAATACTTCATTTTCAAAGCAGCCAATATTCCTGACCAAGCTTACAATCACAATAAAACAACGATGATACAGCAAAAAACAAAAGCATCCACAAAATTGAAGAGAATCCAGCAACCTGTAGGCTGGCTTACTGCTAGAGATTCTTGCTCCTGTAATACGCAAAGTGGCAAGTTCCCTGGATCCTTTTAAATCTGATCTATACAACAAAGGGCTGCTTTTCCCATTGACCTTTCCATCGAAGAAGAAAAATTCACACTTGCACCTTCAGTATTACTGTACTGGTCAGACTTTTGTAAGCCACAACTCCACAGCAATTGCTAGGCTTTCAACACAAACAGGAGAACAAAATGCACAAGAGTGGTCCTTGATGTAAAACAGTGGAAGTACAAACAAACCAAGGCTTTTAGCCTCACAGAGATTCCAGGGAATGCCTACTATCCCAGTGGCAGTCATTACAAGATAGCACTGGATTTCAGTTTTGATTACGGAGAATTCCATGATGATGGAGAAAAGTATCAGTAGCAATTCTTGTTTGGAAACACTGGACTACAGATGTGGGAATCTGCAAAGTCAAAAACAAAAGCCTTGATTCTGGTCTAATTTAAGTAGAACGTCGAGATATTGCCTTTACTCCATCATCAGGACCCTTTTAGCCTTCAAGAAAGAAAAGCAGATAGCTTCTACCTTTGCATTGAGACTCTGGAATAAATTGACTTCTTTTTTTTTTTTTTCTTTAAATTCCCCTGGACAGAGGCTGAAAGTTTTCTTTCAAGGGGTAAAGAATAGCATTAAAAACCAAGTTTTCCCAAAACTGCACCTTTCCCAAAATTATTGCACTTTATTAACACATGAAATACATTTTTCAGAACAAATTTATTAGGTCATATACTGAGAGACTACAATTCTTAAAAACACGAGGACAAGATGTGGGGTGTATTCTTTCACAGTTTGTATTTTCCATTCCTGTATATGATTTAGCTGTGGTATTTAATTCCCAAACATTCTCCAGATAAGAAAGGAGAAGTGTAAAAATCTACTTGCAACTTTTTTTTCCCCCCTGCAAACAACAACAGAAATGAGTAGGAGCAAATGCAAGTGCTTCATCTGAAAGAATTGAAGTACGTAGCAGATACATGTAAAATATTATATATATACAAGTATTTGATAAAGAACAGCTCTTCTCAAACCATCAAATAATGTCATTTTGACAAGATACGCAGTGCTGGCAAAAGGAAAGCATGGCATGTTCTGAACAGAATAAAGATTTGCCTACTGTCTGAAACATGCCCAAGCAAGTCAACAGGGCAGGAACAAAGCTTGGATGAAATACCTGTAAAATGACTGGATTCTAAATTGCTTTCTATTACTCTTGGAGGATACCAGTGATGTCCCTGCTCAGACCTGTGCACGGCCTGGTTCTGTTTGATGCTTTTATTAATGCTTTTCATGGAATATGGAGACTGCTTTTAAAATCTACAAACTATTTCATTTTAAAAACAATGAAAGAGAGAAGAAATGGTAATGAACCTGATAAATAAGGAATGATCTGAAAGAAAAAAAGATGAAAACTAATGACAGTAAGTTAAAGGCAAGACAAAGAAGTGAATTCTTAAGCCCATATACAAAGTACTAGTTAAAAAAGCAGACATATGCAAAGCACAATCTATGGAAATGAGAAGAAAGAAAGGAGCTTCTTTGCAAAGGAACACTGGGTTCCAAACAGAGGCTGTGTACTGCTTCTAAGGAAAAGTGACTTAAAAATCCGAGCTAACTTTGGCAAGAGGAAGAAAAATTCAAGATTTTCAACAGATAGCAGCAGTTAGTAGCAAATAAACACAAGACAAATTAAAGAATATAGATTTTACACACAAATGAGATGAGACTATCAGATCCAAACCATGGGGAAGAAAACAAACAAACCAAAACCACCCCAATGGATGCATTTATGTATGTATGTATGCATGTATCTATTTTGCATCAAACAATATTTTGGTATACACTCATATTCAAAAAAGACAAGATATGTCTCTTCTGAATAATTGCTACTATACACCAATAGATCCAAAAAGCAGGTAGGTAAAGAAAATGAATATAAAGATTGCTGAATAAAATAATTAATGTGACAACACATTTTGCTGGAAGAACAGAGTGCACGTGATGATGTGTAAGAAATTTTTCCCAGGAAAAAGCCTACAAAACAACAACCCAAATTCCTACAGATAAAAGAGCTAAAAGATTCACTTTCCAGGTAAAAGCTTTTTTTCCCCTTGCAAAAGCCTGTTTAGTCAATATAAAATACCAACGTCATGTTTTACATACAAATATTTTACTAACAAAATACTTCATCTTTCGCCTAATTCCTGAACTGGTTTAATCCAGCTTTACTTGTTGTAAATGTTTTTCTTTAAATCTCAACCATAGAGTAGTGTGGTAAATAAACTTTATATTGACAATCCTGCTGTTAAAACAATACCAGAAGAATACAATACCGTTCAGTAATTACCTCATTTCCCACCCACTCTCAATCGATATAAATGTCAAACAATCCAACAGTGTCAGTCAAAAGGATTGCTGATAAATAAACTAGTTTAAAATATATTATGTAAAACCTCTTAAGGAAATGGATAGTGCTAAGGGTTAACTCAGAAACTGAACTAAAAGGTGAAAAAAAAATGTCACAATTTCCCTTCTAGAACAGAAGGCAAACTGAAGCTTACCATCAGGAAATTGCTCTGCATCATCATCAAACATGGCTTCCTTCAAAGCAGATTTATTAAACGAACTATCAGAATAATTGTATGGGTTATAATCTCGTGAGCGTGGTGAAGAGTGAGGAGGCATTGTGTTGAGTAACGACGTCTTGTTATCAAGAGCTGTTCGGCCTGTCTCACTCACACCACCTCCTGCTCGTAGCTCTGCTATTCCAGAAGCACTGCTAATCTGCAGGAAAAGAAATACCAGATTTATACATGACACACACTTTTCAAATCACTACTTTACACACACATCTAAGTAGCAGAAACTTCTAAAGATTGGAAAGTTTCCTAAGCATTCCTGAGGATACATTAAGCTGGCCTTCAGGTAAGAAGACTTTGCTACAGCACCCTGAACTTCACAAAAAAAAAAAAAAAAGAAAAGAAAAAAAAAGGTGTACAATTCATGTTTAAGCACACACACTTTGGGCAGGTTCAGCAGATCTGAAAGTTGAAGTTCCACAGAAACAGAAGTTTGAAACAGCGTATTCACCACTGAAAAACCTCTGGGTTTTGAATGGAATTAAACTTCTGGGAAAAAGAACAGTGTACAAATCTCTCAAAAATTAAACTCCTTGTTCTATGAGATGAAATTTTTAAAAGTACTGATGTTTAAAATTAACAAAAAGCTAATGCCACTTAAAATTAGCAATTAAAATGCATTTTGAATGCTGGGAACTGTTATGCTTGTTTCTTTTAAGCTCTGAAGTTAGCATATATGTCCCACTGCAGAAATCGGTACAGACAAACCTACTTAAAAAGATGTTTTATCTTTAATAGTAAGTCAGATATTGGCTTGATTTGCCAGTACCAAGATGTACCACGTTTACTCACTGAATCAACATCATCTTTTTTTGAATCCCGTTTCACAGGTTCGTTCATATCCTCCTGACTGCGGAAACTGAAGTTCTGAATAGCTTCAGTGACTCCACGGAGAGAACTGTAAATATCTTCGGAATTCATGTTTTCTGTATCATAATCAAATGCACTGTGGGCCATGGAAAAGGACATACAAATTAAGGTGGATTTATTTTCTGATCCTGTATTTTTAAATAACATTAACATGGAAGTACAGACACACAGGAAACAGTAATAAAATTAAGCACTGCAAGTGGCTAGCCAAGAAAGCAGCATCTGACTCAAGTACAACTTCTGCTGTTTTACTCTTCTAAGAGGATTTTACACCATTCTCCCTCTGTAAGAAAGATTTCCAGAGTAAGGGGAACTGATCAACGTATTGACTGACTGCTAAAAGCAAAGTTACAAAATCCACTTCACTGACAACTCTGATGCCATCAAAGAAGGTAAGAACATTTATGAACAATTCTTATCCCCCCCAAATTAATTCTGGCTGGATGACTTAAGCTGTTTTAACATGTGCTGGGGATGAAGGTTTCTCTTCCATCTCCTACTATGCCTCTTGCACTCTCAAGTGCACACATTAGGAAAGCCCTGGCTCCTGTCAGACCATTCAGAGAGGTGGAACACTTCACTATTATGTCATTCTGTAGAGAAAGAGGGATTATTTTTCAGCATTTGCGACTGTGCAAAACACGCTCAATTTGTTCACAGCCTGGTTTACTATTTTGGAGAACATGTTTAATGAAGCCTTAGATGCAGAACTGCAGCAACACTGGCCAACATTACCTTGGTGACAAAGTGTTCTGCGATGTATTAGTTGGGGAGGTGAGAGGACTTGACCAGCTTGCTGGGGAGCGTGGAGTAGGTCTTGTCAAAGGACTTCCCATTGAACCCTGGTAGAGAAGAGATGAGAAGAGATACTACAACAAGTCCATGGCTTCCCCTTTATTCCTTTTATTTTCTAGCCTCCATAAACATTTAAAGAAATGCTATTTAATTTCTTGGCTTCTCTAATCAATGACATTAATTTCAAATGTTTAACTCTGAAATAATTAATGTAAGAGATAATAAACACTTCTCTTAACAAGTCCATTCAAACTTCGTTAAGTCACTGACTTGGAAGTAACATACACTGAACAAATATCTCTGCAGGAAAATAAAAAGCATTCCATAAGGAGTGGTATCTGCTAATAAGACTTCATGGGGGGCTTGGATGACCTCCACTAATTTTCTCACTCACACAACTCTAATGAAATGGACTTGTGTCCAAAACACCAGTAAATTCAGAAATAATAATATGGAAGTGTAGATACCTGACCACTGTTGCCTGTATTTCGGAGATGATTATGAAGAAGCTTTGTGGCTCCATCCTGAAATGTTTTTGGTAAAGCACCCAGCAGCATTGTAAACTCAGGAGTATTAAGTTCAAAAAGGGAAATGAGTACTGACTGTGCAGCCTAGAAGAAAAAGCAGATTAAAATCACTAAGTTTAGTTGCTACAATGACAGGCAGTCACAAAAGGTGATGTAAGTATTAAGTTAATTTAAAAAAAGATATTAGCAGTTATAAACTAATGCAGTTCATATGCACTGCTAAGATCAAGGTTCAGATATTCATAAATTCAGGCACACAACAGTGAGCTTACACCTTTCAGAATCATCCTAATAAGCAGTCTTTCAGCTAGATGATCCTCAGCCCTCCCTCCCCAGAACTCTGTTTACTAAAAGGAGTGAAGGAAGTATCAAAATGGCTTCTACAGGCAAATTGAGCAGATTTTAAAACGGAAAAATTGAACACACCAAATAGGAATAAGTTTGTAATTCCTTCTCCTGAATTCCACCAGTGGTAAGACACAATACCAACGGACTAGCTTTCAAGCACCATGATGATGCAGGCTACTCCAAGAGTAATGGCTCCTATTTATTTCTGTGGAAACTTCAACTAATACAAAGAGCACAGTAACACTACTTAATAGAACAAATTCTCAGCTACCAAATATTTTTTTCAACACAGTAGCTATGCATTTTTATCAGCTGTGAATAAGAACCTGCATGCCACACTCAAAAAAAAACCTGCACCAGTGGAGATGACCGTTTTACAGCTGCTATGACAGCACTGTTGCCAGAAAACTGTTGCCCATGCAGTCCATTTTTCATCATTCCAGACACATGGAAATCAGGAGTCACCAAATCCCGAGTATCCTGTGGGTATGGCAAGACAGTCCAGCCAAGATTGGCAATGTGCTCTATGCTCTTCAAACTGGTTTGAGGCCCAGTGTAATTGTGTTGCAAGAGAAAGGTTGTCTTCTCTGGATGGGCTGTGGAAATTCAAGCCTTCAGCTTAACGTCGTGATGCAGCAGCCAAAGTTGATGGTTAGTTTGAGTTCCAGGAAATCCAGAGGGATCACCCCTTTCCTATTTCAAAAGACACTGCATTCTTACCTACTGAGGGCTGTGTCATAAACTTTTTCTTTGATGGGAAATGCACGCCACCATGCCAAAGACTGCCATTTTGACTCTGGACTGTAGTGGTGACATGACGTCTCTTCATCCCCAATGATGTGATCCAGGAAATTTTCACTTTCAGCCTTGTATTGGCTCAACAGGTCATAAGACTGTATGCAGTGTTCTTTCTGTTGCTGTGTGAACATCTGTGGGATCCACCTGGCTCAGACACTATGATATTCCAATATAGCCACCACTTTCTCCAGCACATTGAAGGCAATATTCAGCTCCACAAACAGACCCCTGGTTGTAATCTGCCATTTCACATGGATGAAGTGATCAAGATGTTCTTCACTGTGTGGTACAACAGCTGTGTGTGGCCATCCAGAACATGATTTGTCTTTCACATTGCTGTCACCACTGCAGAAACGCAGCACCCACTGCCTCACTCTGCTCACATCCACTATTTGGTGTCAAGAAATGTTCAGCAAGTATTGATGAACGTCAATGGGAGCATTTTTTTTCTGCATGGAATAATTTAATTCCACACCTTTGCTTCAGATGTACTTCCATACC
The DNA here is from genome assembly GCF_019238085.1 of Lagopus leucura. NCBI lineage: Eukaryota > Metazoa > Chordata > Aves > Galliformes > Phasianidae > Lagopus > Lagopus leucura. The sequence goes on along the minus strand of NW_024962334.1, from coordinate 7,244,338 downwards.
AGACGCCATTTGATCAGACTGCCCCTCTGCTGCCATCTGTCGCACAGCAACAAAATGTAACAGGGTTCTGGTGCGAAGGTTCAACCCCTACTGCCACACCACCAACCTCTGCCCTCTGACACTGTGGGCCAGGAACAGGAGATTTACTTTTGGCACTATCTTCTTATTGCTATACATTCGAAAGATCAAAACTTACGTACTGGAGTTTGTAGTGTACTGGATTACACCTTCCACACCCCCAATTTTAGCACTTCATATTTAACAGCATCCTCATCCTACAGCATGTTTTCATACAACGTATTCTATTTATTTACTTCTGCCAAGAGGTAAATCAACAGTGACAAAGCACTACAGTATGTTACAGAATGATGGGATACCACTTGAGTTCCTCTCTGCTAAAGAAATGTTGACTGCATGACTTAGTTTGTTAAATATTCACTGGACAGGCTAACAAAACTGTGAACATTGCAACTAACTTAGCACATGCAATGAAAAGCTAGTGATTATTAAGTTTCTTTATAGAATGAAACTCTGGTTCTGAGATTAACCAACTTTATCTAGTTTCAATAGAAGTGACACACCATCAAGGTCTGCCACGCACTGGAGAGAACCAGTGCCTCATGCTAGCCAGAATGACAGGCAGCTTGGTTCAGCACCAAAAATACTTCAAGCAAGTAGTTTGGAAATTCTTTTAGACATTTATTTCCCTCCTTTGCTTCGAGAGCAATGAACTGTAGCACTTTTTAATTAGAAGTGGAAAGCCAAGCTATGAGAGCACATACCAGCACACGTCTTAGTATTAAATTTAATGATGAAAATTCTAGCATGTTAGAATGCCACAAACTGTCTTTGCACACTCGTGATCAGCTGTTTTCTTGTACTTTTATTCCCTCCTCCCTGAACAGTCTTCAAGTGAACAGCCTGAATGCCCTCTACAACCTGTCGCTGGTGCTCCGTTTTTCCCTCATTATTTCTTTTAGTCAGTCTTTTCACATAAATTGATACATACAAAACCAAAACAAAACCTCCAACTGAACAAAGGTTTGGAAGGTACCACTTTCTTTTCTCTGTCCTGTTATCCGCATCTTCACTGCCTAACACTGTGTCTACTTAAGCTGCCAACAATAATAACAAAACATATATATAACAAAATACAGTCTACAGTCATATCAGGAAAGAAACTGATAACCATCAGGTTTGCCTACAAGCTCAACCTGAAGTATCAAAATGGAAATCGACTCACAGAAGGGTTTCATTAAGGAGCCCTCTATTTTCCTTCTTCCTTATTAATAATAATAATAAAAAAAAAAAACAGAGAGAGAAAGAAAGAAAGAAAAAGGGGAAAAAAAAGAAAAAAGGCGTTTTAGAGTATTTGGCTTTTTTTCCCCTCTAAGTATAAGCTTGCTCTCTTGAGATTGTCACATCCACTCACATTTTAAAAGGAGTAAGAATGAGAGGTATGTTTTGTATTGCTGTAACTTAGAAGAACTCTAAGATTTTAATTCTTCTCAGAAGAGTTTTAATTGTAGAGGAAAGTAGAATTTTACACTCCAGACTGCAGTCCCTAAGTAAACTACATTAACTGTGCCCATCTGAACACTAATATTAAAAATAAAATAAAATAAAATAAAATTAATCTACTTGGAATGTTTTTTGTTTTGTTTTGTGTTTTAGAAAAAAAGCAAAATGGCACAGAAAAACAAGTGGTAAAAAAAGTCTTAATTTAAAGAAAGCATGTAAGATGTTAATGTTGCTGTCATCTTTAAAAAAAGTTTAGAAAGATTGACATAACCATGCTAACATTTTCAAGTCTGTCAACAGAATGAAACATTTCAAAGGATCAGAATAACTTTTTTTGACTATTTATTGGCAAATTTTTACTTTGAGACTTACTAAAGGCTTTTGGGAGTTAGCAACCCTTAGCAAGTCTGTTATGGAAAGAAAATATAAACTGAGAAAGCTTCATATAATTAAAGTGTTCCAGATGATAAAACTCAAAGGCAATTCTTTCCATGATTCAGTTACTTATTGACATCAAAATGGTTATTAAAGATATGAAGCGTAAGATAAGACAGCTCGCCACGTGTCTCAGTACTAAAACTACTGATTTAGAAGATAGTGCTGCTTCAGTTCCTTTTCTGGTTTATGGTCTCATGCATGTCACTAGAACATGGTAACTAGGCGAGACAAGTCCAAAGGATAGAACCTGTTGCTGCTTTCTCATGCTGAAAGTTATATTAGAAGTGGAAGGTAAAAAAAAGCTATCTGCATTATAAATTTTGCTATGGTGAATTATTATAAACAACCAAGATATCGAGAAGTGGCAAAAGTTACTTTCATTTTCTTTTGCAGTATACACTGTGAGAGATAGCTCTCCATCTTTTTCTATCAATTCTCTCCCACAAAGCTTCCCTCCTGAAGGAAGCTTTGATTCTGATTCCAGAAACAAAGTTGCCAAAACTCAAGCTGATCTGAATCTAGCTAAGGAAATCTGAAGAAATAAATTATTTTTATTTCAATGGCAGAAATATACAGGGAAAAATGAACAGAAGAGTTATAGGTCTATGCCAAACATGATTCTGCTTTATGAGCAATAGACAAAGTATTTCTATTTAACATTCAAGAAGTGATAACATACTGATAAAGGCAGCTAAACAGGATGGATGCTGACAACGAGAAAAACAACAAATAACTCTATTCCATCTATATGCAAAGAGAATTCAAAGAAATTTGCTCTCTAATTTCAAGAATTATCTAGTGTACTTTTCTGAAGGCTGCACTGGTAAATTTCTCATGGTTATTTTTTATCCTTATTCTGAATGCCCACAAATATTAATCTGGCTTTACAAGAGTTATGTGGAGAGGGGATTTTTGCACTGGAACTGCAGCATCACAAGAACAATTCTTTGATACAACCTCATGTATAAATACCAAAGGCTAAACACAAGATTGCTTACCAGTCTCTTGTGTTTCACAAAAAACCTAACTGAGGCTGAAGTGAGCTCACGATCACAGTCACCATTCCTATTGTGAACGTGCTATTACTATTATAGATGGTTTTGGAAGTAAGATTGAAACTGTACAGAAAATGTCTACAGAAAATATCTTAATACCAGAGAGTGCTTGAAACAAAAGTTAATCCCTGTCCTATGAAATATGATCTCTATATATTAACAGATGTGAAATACAACCATGATGTGGAGATTCAAGATTGTAAATTTTACTGGAACGTTCCCAAACATGTACTTTCTGGTAGTTTTACTTTGGCAATTTTGGTATTTTAGACACAACTCTTTGTGGTATTCGCTCAGAAGGACACAGAAGTCTATTTTCTCCAGGAAACAATAAAATTGTTTTTAAAGAAAAATAAACTTTTTTTTCTATTTAGGCATGAATTATCAATAACTTGTTTAATCTGCCCAAGACACTTGGAATATACTGCAAGTACACATTAACCAACATACCTTCCTAACATCTGAGCTTTTAGGTTCTGTGGTCCAGGTGATGATTCGAGACACTGCTAACCTAGTTTCACTTGAATTTACAAAATCCCCTGGATCCATCTGTTGTGCAAGAGTCTCTATGTATTTAAGAATTGCAACTTTTACCTGTAAAGAGAAATAGAGTTAGCTGGATAATAAAAACTGTGCGACAAGAACAAGAGTGCTTACACAACACAGTGCACATTCTCTAAAATACTTCTTTAATTATCCTAAACGTCTTTTCAGCATTGGCATAAAACTTCAACAGCAAATTAATTTACAGAGAAGTACATTGTTTCAAGAAGGAAGTTCTACAGAAACTGTACTAATAGAAATTTCATATTTCACTGGTAGTGACTAAAAGGTAACGGATCATTTAACAAACAGAAAATGAAAGTACTCAAAACATTTGTGCACATTCAAAACTATTGCGAATTTCTTTCAAATATTAAAACAAAAAAAGGACATAATCTGATAAACCGATAATCAGGTTAAGTTAGAATATGATGTAGTTAATACTCAGCACCCTTTTATGAAAACCAGTGCACACAAGTCAGTACTGCCAGGGATAAGCTCTATGAATCTTCTGGCTGAAAATTAAAAGCTATGGAATAGAGTTTCCACAAAACTCTACCTTGACACATAAAGAGTTTTCCTTTGAAGATATTAAGGAGATAGACATGAGTTTACCAGAAGGACAGAAAAGCTGCCCAGATGTTCTCTGAATGACTGACTCCCCTTATGCAGAATTACAGTTATAACTGTCCCAACTGCAACCTCTCTTTAATTTCTTCAAAACTGCATCACTGCCCAGCTTTAGCAGAGGGGTGCTATGCCTGTAACTCCCTTACACATTCTCTGCTCAGTTCCTGCTGCCCCAGAGATAACTGTCATTCTACCCATCAAAAAAAGTGGTTAACATTCATTTATGCAACCTTTTCAACTTAGGTATTTCTGGCTCAGTGGAATTAAAAGCTGCTATCAGGAGGGAGAAACAAATGCCCCTCATAAGCAGAAAGCAAGCAAGCTCCAGGCATAATTTCAATTATATATAACTTGTAGTGTTCTGAACAGAACTATTTAGCAACTTCCATTGGTCACCAAAACTTCCAGGCTGTTAACACACACGATACAACACTAAATGACATGCACATTACTGATAGCTGATACATTAATAATGAACACTTCATTTTCACAGCAGCTGTTAAAATTGGACTTTTTCAAGGTTACACAACAACCAACAGTTAGAGGTTTTCAGATTAGGCAAATCAATACCAACATACTTGGTATGAAAACACTATTGGCAAGATTCTTTCAGAGAGAGGGAAAAGACAAAAAAATCCCTATAATGAGATGCACATATTACTGATATACAACACCCTAAATTAAACTCTGAAAGAGCAGCAAATCTACTTATGATGCATTTTAGTCACTACTACAAACAAGTGAGAGTAGAAATAAAAGTTTTAAGATAGTACTCTTCAACAATCCAATTTATCTCTGCAAGACCTGAGACAAATGATTTTTAACTGCAATGAAAGCAGCTGCAGGAATTCTTAAAATTACTATTTGCTGTTCATCTCAAACCACTGTCTCTGAAGCTGTTTAATATTGCCATGACTTTACTTGCACGCTGTAGGCTGAATTTATTGCATCTAGCTGGACTATAAGCACTGAGACGGTGAGTATTTTTCCTGGACAGAATACAATACAGACAGACACTTAAAGAATAGCTGCAGTAAGTGAGCTGAAATATAAAGCAAGCTTCAGGTAGCACTATTATACACAAAAACTAGATAAATGAAACCAAAATGTTTCCATAAAAATCTTTCACAGGTAAATTTTGGCACAAAAATATTCTGTGCAACACATCAGATTCAGGGAATGCTGTAAGGATGCTACACAGTCAGTGTCAGAAGGCAAACTGTTTTCCTGTCCTGTGAAACATTTTAGATGTACTGAGTCTCGTTTTGTCCACAAAGATAAGTCACAGAAATGTTCCACCTAATAAGAAAGAGTCAAGAAGAATGCAGAGAATACCTTACTTAAAATAGACAAATGTCCATCTCATACAGCACTCTCCTAAGATGGAAGAGACTGAACTCTGCTTTACTCAGGTGAAATGCAATCACAGTGTTTTCCAGCTTGCCACATCCCTCGTGTCAGTCCTAGCAGCTGGGTTACTCTGATACTGCCTCTATCTTAGAATCATAGAATCATAGAATCACCAAGGTTGGAAAAGACCTAAAAGATCACCCAGTCCAACCGTTCACCTATTCCCAATAGCTCCCACTAAACCATGTCCCTCAACACAACATCCAGTCTTTCCTTGAACACCCCCAGGGTCGGTGATTCCACCACCTCCCTGGGCAGTCCATTCCAGTGCCTGACCACCCTTGCTGAAAAGTAATACTTCCTCATCTTGCTTTAACCAAATGACTACAATAACCCTAACGACTGACTTTTAAAGGGCTCTCATTTCCATGAATGTGCTGTGTTTTTGTCTTTTTATTTTTTTAATCCAGAAAATTTAATACGACTTTAGAGGGAAACAAAAACCACCAAACAACTGTAGCAACAAACTTTTCAAGACATTAATATTTTCAAAGGAAAGAATAATTCAGAAATTTCTAATGAGCTCTGGCCAAAATGCTTATTAACAGTTCTCTCTGTATGTGAGCCATCATGTATTCAACCTGAGAAAAATGAAAGCGATGCTTTGAAGTATTTTCCAGGACAACACTTGTCCATAAGAAAACATATGCTCTGCACCTGCAAAATAATAAGCTTATTACATGATATCCTGTCTACTGCGTGTGACTACTATGCATAAACTTAACAAAAACAGATACATGCACCTGACATCTGTAAGCTGTATTTCAGCAGTTCACCACAGCTGCATGTTTCCTTAATGCCAGTGAGTAAGACAGGACACAATACAGCACTGTGTGTATTCTATACCAGTAGAATAACATCATCTCTGTTTGTTCAGCTTTCCTAATCTACCTCCTGGAGGCACTCTAAAAGCTTCCATTTATTTTCCAAGGCTTAGGTGTGTGTAAATGTTAAACGATGACAATGACAGTTTAATCTGAAGGATCACGACTGGTAGTACTGCCACGTGAAAACAGGAAAGAAGCATCATATGAAGGAAGGAATCCTTCCATGAAAGCAAGTTTGTGATTTTATCACATCCTGAACCAAAACTATCTCTTTTTTATTTCAGAGAAAAAACAAAAGCTGAAGATCCCAAGAAATAGAGCAGTACCTAAAGATTTTTCAGTTAATCTCAGATATCTGGGTGCACTGAGGTTGGAATTTTGGCAAAACATTCAGAGTGGATATTAGACAAATAAATTTGCAATTTAAGTTCAGTAACTTCATTGCTTTGATCTGAAGTTGTAATTATCTAGCAAAGATGGAAGATGGGGGACAGGCACCACTTCTTTCTGAAAAAACTCACCTTCTCTTTAGCAGTTAGATAATTAGGTGTCCCAAAAAGAATAGCTCAATCACCAAATTCACCTTTCTGGTGAGGAAAACCAAGTAAAATAAAATCCAATTTGTTCCAAGGATTTATTTAAACAACAAACTGATTTTTACTACCTCATTTGCTGTCTTCAATAAATGACAGCAGTCCCTTTTTAACACAGCTCTACGAAGCAACAGTGGTCAACGTATCAACTGTCCTCAAAAGCTTAAAAATGTAAGTTTTACTGTATCGTAGACAAAAAAGGCATATTCAGGTGATTTTAGGTTCAACATGACTTGGAAAAAACGTATTCTTGTGCAGTATCAAATGGCGCAATAACAGTTCGTGCAGGACAGAGCAGAAAATGCCAGCTATATGCTTGTTATTTCCCCATTTATCTCACTGGTAAATCTTCAGATTTGATGCATTTATCCTAAAATCATTTGTAAATGGAAATGCACTACAGGATTCAGGTTGGTGTCTTTTTTTTCCAACCCCCAATTTTCAAGTTTACAGGCAGAGATTTTTAACACATAACAATGTGTGTACATACAGATCTACACACAGCTTTCAGAAAAGTAAGGGTTCTATAAAGGGAGCTTGTTTTTAAAGCAAAAAGTTTACATTAAAATATCTTAAAGGAATTGAAGACCTAACAGGCTAAGCACAGGAAAACTCATACATGAACTAGGAAAACAATACTGGGAAATCACAAACATAAAATTAGAAGACTTGATAGAGTGAGTTTGCATAACCAGCTTGATGTTAGGCGGCCACATTTTTTCTTGCTCATTTTTACTGTGCTGTGGTTTTATTAGATCTCACTTGCAGCAAACATTTCCATAGTAGTGTAATGTTTAAAGTTGAACATCTGCATGCTTAAAGTTTCTTGCAAAGGTTAGTAGCAGCATATGAATGCATTCAAAAAAAAGTTTTGGAAACACTGTAAGAGTTTTGGCAAAGGGTTAAGAATAAAGACAATAATTCAGACAAAAACCTTGGAGCTCCAAAAAGAGCGAAGCTGGTCCTGCAGTGCTGGCTTGACTGTCTGCAATTTTACAAAAACAAAATCCACTAATTGAAAATCTATTTTTTTGTAAAATGGAAGAAAACAAGAATAACAATCCAAAGGTAAGTAAGACAATCAAATGACTATGAATTATGATTCTGTTTATCACGTAAGCCTGAAAATTCTTACCTTCAAACTAGGTGTTTGGGTCTGGTCGACAGTAAATCTCATTAAAATACTAAACTGAAGATCATTTGGAAAAGATTCCCTGTAAAATAAATCACATCACGTTTTATTTTATAAACTTTAAACTTTTATCCTACCAATTTTGTTGACATTGACTTTCAGAAACATTCACCTAGCTCATAGAGGACAACATTTAAGAAGTCACTATTCTGAAGTAGTTAAACCTAAAATACATATAATGCAACTAGTAACGAATTATACTGCAGTACTCTGAATCTAAACACGTGCAATTCAAAAATCCCACAATTATTATGCACTTCAACTGTTAAAAGGATACACAACACTCCAAATTTCTCTGAACGATCCTGTCCATTCTCCCTGCCTCTGTTCTTCACTATTGCACACTCTGGTATAACCCTACTGGGCCCCTGCTGCAGCAGAAAATGTTTAGCTTGTCCCATTCTTCAGAGAACAGAGGATGAGCAGAAGATTCCAGAACTTTTCCAATTCTACTTAAAAATCTAGCCTTCATCTGGGAACAAAGCTGGCTGGTTGACTGCTCCCAGAACCACGTGAAGTTGTGTGGGGAGAGTGAAGGAAGGATATGGCAATAATAGATTTGCTTTCTAACTCCTTAAGAGACGTTCTAACAATACTGCAACAATATTTTGATATCAAAAGGAAGAAAAAAAATAACTAAAAGCAATAACATACATGGCTCAAATCCACCTTTTGAAATTTGGCGAGTAGAAACATATTACTTGTTCAGCATTAAGGAATCAGAACTCCTCAAACATTTAGAAAACCAGAACAGTTAAGCAGTCAGTTTTTTCATGATCTGTTGTTAGGTCTGTATTTTTCCAAGAATCTGACTGCATGTATTTGCACATACGTACAGACAAAACACCTTGGAAATAGCATGAGGTGATGATCTATTACATTGCTGGTTTTTTTGTGTGTTTTTTCCCCCAAAATTACCTTGTGACATCAAGTGCCTTCTGAACTTTTGCTTGTACAGACCCAAGCAAATCAGCGCCCATTTTCTTCAGTAGCTGGGTCAGCAGTACAAATAGCCAGTCCTGCAGATCTTCTTTATGGACCTGGATGAAGTCCACCAGAGTCTCCAAAAACATACTGAACACCTAAAAGGTATAAGAAGAAGGAAAGAGGGTAGGATGGGGAAAGAGGAAATGACACTGACATATGCTGAACTTACAAACAAAGCAGCAGCAGTAAGGGAATCAGAGGCAGAGATAGGCAGTGTTTTGCAGCCAAGCAGGAAAAAAATAAAAAGAACCTGTCTTGCTTTTTCATTGGATTTTGATACAAGAGTACAGTGGAAGCATTAGCTGATTTCTGCAGAAGTTTGAAAACTAGGTTTTCCATGCAGTATTGTCAAGAAAAGAAATGCTTACTGTGATGGCTGGCGCAATCTCATTTATTTTTAAAGTAAAACTTTTTTTTTCCCCATTTCAAGCTTTATCATTAAGAGGGTTTTACATACTCCTCAATGACTACAAGAACACCTTCACTCTAAAGCAAAAAAAGCAGCTACTGTGCTCTAGTAGAATCTTCATTGTAAATATCTTCACTACTAAGTACTGCAAGATCATGAAAGCTGGCCAACTCCTTACATAAAACATTTCTGGAACAGAACAAGGTTCTTCTGCTATTGCAGATATCCAAACTCAAAGTCGTTCCCCAGAGCAGGAAAAAAAGCCACAATACGTTTCGGATTCACAGCTGTTTCAGTACTTTAGTAATCCAAAACATATTATCCATTGTGTTCTTTTAAACATATAATGCTGAAAACACAGTATTCAGTTCTTAAAAAGTGATGCATACTAATGTATAATAACTTTACCAGGGAGATCAGGAAGGAGGACATCATAAATACACAACTTCATCTGAACAGTCTTTTTAGCATCTCTCACTGATTTTATGCTTTTCCTACGCTTGCAAAGATCTCAAGACATGTATGCTATAAATTCAGTGTCGTTCATGAGTTTCCCATTTCTCTGATAACAAAAATGAGTATTTGAGCTGAAGATGCTGCCTTCACATCTGACTTGCATTCTTGTTCCAGCAAATAGCTGGGTACAACAAAGTTGCTATGATACGAAGAGGTCTGGACACATACTGCCTCCTGAGTATGTACCTGACACGGCTACAGGGTTGGAAATACCTGGTGAAGAGGATGGGCTCTAACACCACATCCTCCTCCTCCTCCTGCAGCTTATCTGCCTTGTGATGACGCCAAATTCTGCTGCTATAGGAGTGGATGAACCCCAGCAGTAATGATACCTCACAAGGCTGTAAGATACCACACTACAGGAACGGGCTTACATCCACACCGCTGGCCAGGAACGGAGGGGTCAGACCATTAGTGAGGGAAGTAGACCTCCTAGCTTTTCACGATGACAAATCAAGCCAGGGTAAGTCAATTCATACAATGAAAAAAAATAAAAGAGATCAATAGAGTTAGGTTAAAAAATGTCTCAACATTTACAGTAAAAGTAATCAGATTATTTCAGGACCACGTAAAGACCAGAGGATCTATGAAGAGACACCCTGAACACCAAAAAATCTTCATTAGAAACAAAATACAAATTCTACTTAACATAAAGCCAATTAGGATGTAATAGTACAACCTCCCTTTTGGGGTAAATTAGGTTGAAAATGAGAAAAAATATTGCACTTAGATTTTTATGCAAGTCTGACATTTAAAAATTGCCCTCCTCAAAGTGGGAAGTAATTTTCACACCTGTGATTGTAAATGCCTTCTCTATTTGGCTGAACTGAAACCATATGCCATAAACACAGAGTTAATCATGGACACAGTCTGTAAAAGCTAGACAAAACCAGCCAAACAGTACTTTCTCTATTCTGATGTTACTGTCTTTGGATTTTACAGCCCCCTAGAATAAGAAGAAAAAAATAAGGTACTATAAAGATTACATTGAAGTCTTACAATTATATTTAAAATCTTTCCAATTAAATTATTTAGCACAGCAGAACTTAGAAATTGTACCTGTTTCTTAAAGTTTCTGCATACCAGTACACACAATTCTTCATTAAATTTGCAGGCTGAACAGACTGGTTACAACAAGCTACTGGATGGAGTAATGTAGACTCCTTATGATACTTTCAACAAGTAAAGTGGGTTAAAGTGAAATCAGTATGAAGTGAATAATGAACCACTACGGCCAAAGTACTTTAAAAATTTTGTGCCAACTTTTTAATGTTAAAAATGCACACTCACAACTGATGACTAAGTTTTCTTTTTCAGGCTTTGATTTTAGCTCTATCACATGACTGCCAGCAGAAATGTTGTGTAAGTTTCATCACTTTGTGGTATTTAAAATATAAAAATATCATGGCTTTTTGTCTCAGTCAAAGCGTGAGGATTAAAAAAAAAAAAAAAAGCTGGAAGAGGATTTAAGGTAAAGGATGAATTTGGAATGGAAAATGGAATTCAGCCACCTTCGTCCTGAACAATGTATGCAGGTACTACAACTTCTGCAGTCTCCATTTTTAAGATGCAACTTACAACTTCTATCAAGCACCTAAAGCTGAAGTTCTGAATAATTTGATAGTGGAAAAAATAAACAGATATGAAAATAATTGCAACTGGTCTACCTTTAAAGTGAATTATTTCAGATGTGCCAACCACCACAATATAAAGCAGGAATGCATAACCAAACAATGTCAGTTAATTAGTAGATAGAGCACATCTCAAAACTTTGCCACACAGTTTACATCATTGTATACAGCATTTTATGATTGCAAAAGGCTTGACACTGCATGAACTTGTTGGGGAAGAAAAATAGAGAAAAAGGGTTAATTGCACATTCATGCAAATAAGGTTAGGCTTCCAACAAATACTGAACCAACTTACTCTCTAAAGAGAGTTCCAACACAGGAGACAGCATGCAAAACAAAACAAAACAAAAAACAAAAACAAAAAAGGGAAAAAGATAAAAACATATAAATTAGTGGCCACCAATACAAAGTTCCTGTATGGAATATAAAATGAAACGAAACAAAAAAGGTATTTCAAAGCTTTCATCACAAATTTAAGGATTTTATTGGGATATCTAAACTATCTAAACTAATTGGAATATCTAAACAGTAAGCACTGGCACATCCTTCAAATCATTCACCCATTTTCTCTGCCAAATGATATTACTGTCCTGCCAAGCAATTCCCTACATCCAGATACCATGCTAAAAGAAACCCTTTAATGGAAAAAAAGACAACACAGAAGTGATGACAGAACAATTCCTACAGGCATTTGAAGACTGTAAGATTAGATCTGTGCAGCTATGTATGCATGATTAAAAAAAATCCACAGCTCAAGAACTTCTGATACTTGAGCTGACCCCCCAGTAGCATATTCACAAATTATGATTAGTTTTGCAATATCAAAAAGCAGGCAAGCTTTCAGCGACCGGAACAGGTGCTAATACTTATGCTACTGCATTAATCACATTTCAGAACTCAGAAGTTACATTATCCCATGTCGGAATGCCCAATAAACAACAACCAAAAAGTTGATTGGGTTGCAGTAATTCATAAAGGCCCAACGGAAATTTAAAATGCTCTTCTGACACAAACAGCTGGATTTCGGAGCGCTTTCATTCTCCTCCTCCACCCTAACCTCAACAAAAACCTCCAGGATAGCACCAATAGGTGCAGAGCTGCTGTATGAATTAACAGAAGAATGAACCACCAAAATTAAGGTAAGCTGCTATTCACAATTTTATCATACTCCACTAGGAAACCAATCACACTTCAGTATTTAATTTTCTTTGCTCTCTTCTTCTAAACGGAACATTTTGTTTCTCTTCAGCCTGGTTTTTGTTGTTTCTTCTGGATTACTACAGTATGTAAGCAAGTTTATCACTATGCCCGTGTGTGCAATGGAATTTTCTTCCAAAAATACAGAGGGCATTCACCAGCCTTTACTTTTCCTGCCAGAAAAATAACGAAGTTTGCCTGTCAAGATTTTGTATCTCTCTAATTTAGTTTTCCATCAAAACAATCATAAAGACTTAGAAATGTTCAAAGTGTTGCATAATCAGAGCTTCTTCTCAACAGAATTGTGGAAAGCCAATAGCTCTGAAGTAACTACTCCACTGTGAGTTTCTCTTGGTTACCACTTTATCAATTCTGAAATACAGATATGAAGTGGCACACATTACATTCAACATAAAAAACAGAGTTTCTTCCAAGCAAGACTGTAGCTGTAAACTAAACATGAAGTTACATGTTTTCTATATGTTATTAACTTTCATCAGGTTCATATTCACTTGCAGTCCTTAGCTAGAGGAAATTATTGCAGTAGATTATATACACATAGATGTGCTGCATATATATGCATCTCTCACAATAAGTGTTAAAAAAAAAATAACAGGAGTGGTGACTCACTTTTAATAATTATTATTATTCCATTTGCAGTCTTTACTACTGTAAAAATTAATAACTAATCACATTTTCTTTTATACATAACATACTTGGCATCTCAATTATTATCAGTGATATAAAATTATTCAGTCTTATCTGTGAAACTAGAGGAAGATATCAGTAGCAATGGAAATGCAGAATACATAGCCTGGAAAATAAGTAAGCATATATTTGGCATAGTTAAGATTACGTATCTTTCATTATGACTTAAATTATTGCAGCAGGGTGTTCTGTTTGTAATTGAGGGGAAACCACTAGCTTATGCTGAAGTGACCTTTGTAAACACCACGACTTTCTACAGATTTTTGTCAATTTTGAGCACTAACTGGTAAACTAATGTATCTTAACTGAAATAAACCTGCACTTTATTTCAATTATCTTGCAACAAAAGGCGCAGAATTACCTTATTCAAAGCTGCAAATTAAATGGATTCAGACCTAAGACCATTAGCTGTGTATAGAACGCATTTTGGCAATTTTTACACGTGCAACTACTGCCAACATTTTACTGAAGCTGGCCTTCTATGAACATGTTTTCAAAATTTTACTGCAGGTAAGGAAACCTAAACATACCTTACTGTGAGGATCAGCAAACATTCTTGTGAAGATTTCACACAGCCTTTTCAACTCAACACGACTGTCAAAGTGACAAAACACATTGGTCAACTCCAGTGCCAGTACTACTGGTACTGCAATGCACAGCAATCAGTGAAATCAACCCTCAGTGCTAAATCAAATAATCTAGTAAACCAATTTGAAAAATGCACTTCCTGTAAGACATATATAATAATGTAATAATTTTGTCTAAAATACGACTCTCAAGCTAGAAATGAATCTTTAATTCACATCTTAAAACAGCAAAAGTCACTTTAAATTCCTATTCCTAACTATTGTAATAGAGCCAGCCATGAGACAGACATTCTCAGAGCTAGCCATGAGCAGTTTCTTCTGAATAAAACAGCTACGCTAGCATGTCATCAATACTAGATGCAACTACCTTGAGACTCCTCTGCATTATAAGCATGCTACTGATTTTAAATTCCATTTTTAAACAAAGCATTTTAAGGGACCCTTTGCACTAGTAGCCAGAATGGACAGTAGATTCTTCATTCCTTCCTTCCCCATTCTTATTCTCAGACACACACACTGCTTCCCCTCTCCTCAGCTTTCTGTGCTGCTCAGAACATTAGCCTCCTTTCTTACTTTCCCTGCCTTCTTTCAACTCTCAATTAAAAATATTCTTCTACTAAGATGTCTTCTTACCTTAAAGTTCTCTGGTTCTTTAACAAATTTTGCAGGCCCAGAAGGCCTTCTTTTCTCTCTGACCAGTTGGAGCTAGCACAGCGATTTAGGACTTCAGCCACATCTTCTGTCTGTCTCATATATGTTGGTATGCTTCCATTCCTAGAACTGTAGGACCTTTCTGAACAGGCACTTGATGCATCACTGTTGGCATCATCATCTGAGTACATCCCGTAAGACTCGTATCTTCTTCGCACGGGCTTCTTCTGTTGTTCAGAAACACCTCACGTTAACGGTGATTTACAAAGAAATATTATCCATTATCAGCAGAAACACCAGCATTTCCAAGAACTGATGCAAGCCCTTCTCCTTGCACTGACAAACGGCTCTAACCGTTCAGCAGTTCAAAGCAAGTTAATAAAAAGCTTTTTAAAATGTATGGCTCGCATAGGATTCCAAATATAAAAGCAAAGCAAATGGAAAGAAGACATACGTTTGATGAATCGTTCAGCTTAAAGTTTACTTGTAAAAATTCATAAAATTGCGTGATAGGATGACAGATTGCACTGAAAGTTAGTTATTTCACTTAACTTTATACTTGTTAAAGAATATAAGATTCAGGTCTAAAACCATATTCTCTCGTTTTAACTTACTTTGCATCAAACATGTTAATATCAAAATATTAAACTACTGAAGAAGGAAAATAATTTCTATACCTTAGTCCGTATGTCTCCTAAGAGCTGATAGCAGTAAATTATTGAAAAGAAACAGAAATTGAGAACAGCAAGGTAAGGCATAGCAGCACTGTGACTACTAAACTACCTGTCACTGGAAAACACAATCTTTTGCAAATTTGACTCAGTTCTCTCAACCTGATTAGTGTACCATGCATTAGCAATAAGAAGCTTGCCAAACTTCCACTTCCAAGGACACATTACGTGATGTCACCTTCTGGTTGTTCACAGTTACTTGGTCAAAATCTTTCTCTCTTAACGCTACTAAAGTATGGAAGCTTCATTTAAACTTCATTTTTCCACGTGCTTCTCAATCTTGTTCTGATTAGCAGCATTTTAGAAATGAATCTTTAATTCACATTTTAAAACAGCATTCAAATGTTCTAAATGCAACAATCAGTAGAGAAGTAAATTTGGAAAATGTCCTACTGCAAAATCCCAAATACATTAAAAAACAAAAGCAAGCCAACAAAACAAAACATAACAAAGGCCAGAGGAAAAATGCAGTTTATCCTAAAAGGACAAACACAAGCTGCTGCAAAATAACTCTGCCATTCAAACTCTGGAGCTGAACCGAGTAGTTAAAAATCCAGTTTCATTACACCTTCAAATAAGCAGAAGCAACTGTTTTCCCTTTAGTTACCATCACAGTTTACACACGGTTTTCATTTTTCTTTGCTGAATAGCTTTAATGGTATTTAAATACAAACTAGTCAATACATCATGGAATAAGCAGGCTTACTGTCAACAACACATGCACGCGTATGCACATAAGAGAGTAAAGGAAGAGATAAAATAGCATAACAGCAAAGCAATCCATAATATTTGATTTTTATATGTCTCTCAGGATGTTACTGTTCTACCTTTTAAAAACACAATTCTGACAGGGGACTTTAGTCTATGATAGAAAAAAAAATGTTCATGACCAGATTGATCTGAATGGAGCCAACTGCATGGGAGGCGAGCAGTCTTG
The DNA here is from genome assembly GCF_019238085.1 of Lagopus leucura. NCBI lineage: Eukaryota > Metazoa > Chordata > Aves > Galliformes > Phasianidae > Lagopus > Lagopus leucura. The sequence continues at coordinate 7,227,775 of NW_024962334.1, read as the reverse complement.
CTAATGCTGTAGTACTCTAATTCAGCTCTTCTCAATCCTTCCTGGTGTGTAGAATCTAGCTAAAATATACAAATTAATCTTCCTCTAGCACTTATAGAAACATCATGCTATTCTGCATTCAGGTAATACAAACGAGTTTCTATGAACAAACTTAATTGCTTCAACTAAGCAGAGAACATTCAGGTCTCAAAAACAGTCATCAAAAGGAGAAGCAAGAGTTTCTCCTCAATTTATGACACATATTCCAACTACATTTGTAACCAAGCTGAATTTGAATAAGCTATGAAACTGCTCAAAGTAAAAGACATTACGTTGCAGCCACGTGGGTTTTCTCATGATAGACAGAAACTTCTAATGTCCCATGTGCTATTTCTCTCTATTCAACATTATAAAAATCCATGATGCAGACTGAGTTTGAGTTTGCTAACAAGCACTCCAGATTTCTGCCCAAAACTTTCTGCAAGTTTACAGTACCAAAACTGGTAAACACTAATGATCAATGCCACCATGACTTGTTAGGCAAGATGTCACAGGTAATGCTATCTCAGTGTCTGTGAAAGCAAACAACATTTAAATAAATTTATCATGAAAACAGTATTAACCAAGAAGTCAATAAGCTGGCAAGACTATACAAACGTGATTGACTTCTTCAGACTCTTTTTCCTTTAAAATTTTGTTTCCCTCTCTGAAACTAAATGATATTTAAGGCGCTTTTCAATGCAAATTTATCTATGATTCTAGATATATTTTTTTGTTGTTAGAAAAATAACAAGAAACTCCTTAAAGAATTTTATTAGTTATGTAATAGATATTATATATAAATAATGTTACACAAATTTTCTACAATACATGATAAAAATCTCACAATACCAGTATTTTAAATTACTTGAAGATTTCAGCTTGCTGAGACTGATGGCAGAACAATGAAACACATGACATATGCTTTCAGTTTGGCTAACTGGGGCCCAATGGAGAAGCAGCCAAAAGACCCTTTCAAAGTACAGTTCGGTTCAGACCATGAACAGCACGACTAGCTTAAAAATCAGTGTAACATTTTAAAAATAAAAACCAAACTTACTAAACACTGCCTGTCAAACCATCAGTTTATCTCTCCAGCATTAGCCTTGCACACTGTCAAAACAACTTCAAGTGTGCCTTAGTCCTTATCGTCCCCAGCTCTGAGAAACCTACCAACCTCAATCTGTCTAGAAGTTTGTGTAGCTGTTGTGGGATACTGCTTCTAAGTGCCTCCTGCTCAAGAGGCTCCTCCAGCTACTCCAACAGAACAGCTCAAGACTATATCCAGCCTGTCTTGGAAAATGAATATTTCTCAAAAGTGGAAAATGAATATTTCTCAAAAGTTAAGAACAAAAATTCCCATGCTTTGCAGCTAAAGTAACTCAGCTTCTCTTTTTTCCACACTTACAAGTCAGTAAGACATGGAAGGACAAGTTCTTTTGCACACTTCAATGTACAGACACTAAACATTTTAGCAGTTTACATCCTACACAACACAGGCATGAGAGTCTTACCAAAGCATCTGCTACTGCCTCTTCCACGTCAGAACCCGTGTTCAGAACTCGCATAGCACTAACTGATGAGGACAGTCTACTTGACTGACTAATTCCAAAGCTGGTACCTGTTAAATCATCAACAAAAAAATGAAGAAAAAAAACAAAACAGACTTCAGTTGGAACAGTAACACAGAGCATTAATAATATACTCACTTAAAAAAAAAAGAAAAACCCAAGCAGAAGAAAAGCATTTGTCTAATGGTTCTAATAAATCACATAGGGGCTAAAGTATGGATGTTTTCATCCCAATATCTTTAGTGGTGTGGTGAAAGGTGCAACTGAAGTAACAACAGTAACATGAAGATTCTATTCCAGTATCACAGAGGAAAAAAAAACAACAACAAATGAACTACTTTAACTAAAAACTCAGTAGTGCCCTTTTTGGTTTTGTTTCTTTTGTTTTGTTTTGTTTTTATTTTTGTTTTTTTTTTTTTTTAATGTCTTCATTTTGGGTTTTTGTTTTCATTTCAAAGGAAAGCAAAAAAAAGGGAAGGCCATAGAGACTACTGATGAAAAAACTACATGCATAAAGAATGCGCTACAAATACTGAATAAGTGGGAAACTAAAAAAATCCTCTGCAAGGAAAAATAAAATGACTGTTGTTAGGGAAGGAAAGGATTATCACTGGGGCATGAGGATGGAGACAAAATCTAGTAACACAAACATATCTATCTGGATTATTAAAACCACAGAACAGAAATTAATATAAATAACGCTTTTTACAACTGAACTATGAGGATAACCAAGTGGGTGGGTGAGAAAAAAAAATCCAGGATGACTGCACAGATGACAGCAAAGTGTACTCATCCTTCACCTGTAGCCCCATAAGCATCAGGAGCGTAGAGGGCACCAGTGGATCTGGAGTGATGTCTGGAAGCTGCAATAACAGGATCATACAAACCCTATCTATTACCATGGAATCAAAGTGCTGCAATAGTTGCTTAGATGAACAAAAGCACATTCATCAAAAAGATACAGCTTTAGCAAAGAAAATGAATACTACACAGAAGGACAAAGATTCAGACAAGTTCTCTGATTATGTAGAATAGAGAGGTTTATGTACACTGTATATTTCATGCATGATTTTTTAATTTAAAGGATTAAGAGCAGATTAAAAGCAAATATGTTCAAGTTCAAAGAAAAAAGGAAGCAGAGGTACACACACACACACACACACACAATACTAATTCACTAATACTGCTTTTCCATGGCGGTAGCTGCGATTCTACAAGTTCAAGAAGCAGAGCTCACACACCAAACAGTTTGGAAGAAAGTAACTACTGCACAAACTGTGTTAGCAGCTGACAACTGGCATTAGCTTGAGTTCTTGCCCATGTGCAGTTAAGCTAGCCTTTACTTAAAATCACCACTTCACAGGTGGAAGTTAAAGTCATTCAAATGTAATTAAAAAAATTAAAGACGTTAGTGTCATTAACATTTCATGCTTTTATTGCTTTCTTAACAGTGTACACTGGTTACTATGGCTGCTGAAAATCCTTTGAAGTTATGGAAAGCTGGAACCAAAGATCCTTAAGGACTTCTGAATAAAAAGGAGCACCCTCTTTTTTTCTGACGCTTCTATAAAAAAGTGGTCTATCAGAGATTCTAGAACAGTTGGCCTACACAATACTGCTAGTATTTTCTTTCTTACATCAAGCAACATTGATGTTTTTAACTAGTCAGTTTCCTTCTGCTTCTGCTTTCCTTCTGTTCTCTTAATGCAGAATTTTACAATCACGTAACTGAAACTGGCTTTCAAGTCTAACCAAAGTGACCTGCATCCCAGACACAATACCACAATTTAATGAAGAACTGAAAATGCAAATATTTTACACCTGCTAGATACATAAAGCAGTAAAAATAGAAACCAGGAATTAAATGAATGAATCGCTGTTTATTCTGGTTATCATACACAATCTAAGAGCCTGGTCTGAACTGAGCAATTCCAACACAGATCAAATCACAGCTGAGGAAGAACATATCATTTAACCTCAAAATGATCCTGAGCACTGCAAAGACCCCAGAAAAACCACTGTTTTTTCCCCTTTCTCTGCTTTTTACAGAGGTACAGCAAAGTATTTTATACCAAGTGAAATCTGCATAAAAATGGTTAGTTAGGTAGCTGTATTAAGAAAATAATACTTTATGGAATACCTGGCTCTTCAGAACACACATCTCAGTATGGAAAAGGAGACAGAACATGTCAAAACATGTGCATCAAGAGTGATATAACCGGAAGTACATGCAACAGTGGAGTAAACCTTTTCATTATTTTCCACCAACAAGCCCTGAAAACTAAAGGTAAACTTCAGCCATATAATTCAGGATGATCCTGTCTCCATATACGTTTGAATTATGCTGGAAATTTCCTAGGACAGTGAAAGGAGGCACCATTTTAGATCAAATGCATCTCATTTCAAAAAGTATTTTCAAGAATATTTTTTGTACCCTTTGAACAGCAGATGTAACGTATTTATTATCAATAATTAAAATGAAGAAAGATAAGATTAATCAAAATAAGAACAATTTTGAAAGGACTCAAAATAGCAATGTGTTTCTTGACTACAGTATGAAAATTACACTGGCTTGCTGTTTAATATCAGCTGCATGTAAGAGAAAAATTGGCCCTTCCATACCAGCTACCAATCTCCTGCTACTCAGTGGCTGTTCTCTCTCCCTTTGTGGTCTCACATTAAGATGAGGCTACAGAAGCACTTCACACAGAGAAGCAACTATAAAACAAGCGTGCCAGTTTACCTGAATGGTTTAGCACTTCCATTAAGCAAAACTTCCTCTGCTAAACACCAGATAACACAAACATTTCCTCCCTTCCCCAAGACCATGTGTAACTATTTCTAGTTACAGATACAGAGACTGATCTGTCTTCTAATTCTATCCTTGAAAAACATTATTATTTTTTTAATAGAAATCAACAACATCACAGAATCACAGAATCACATCTCATAAGACAAAGCTGTTCTAACAAAATACTGAATGACATTTAAAATTCGTAAGTAGAAGGATTTCAGGTTTCGTTCAGATATATTTGCTTGTTTGTTTTTAATTCTAACTGCCATACTTGCTACTTTGCATTCCCTGTGCTATCAGTCATTCAACCTATTGTATTTGTACAGGTATTTGTTCTGAAATCTAATACAAAAATTAAACTCCATCTATAGAAATAAAATCTAAAGTAGCATCTGGTCCAATGATCCACTAAATAACATTATTATTGTATTAGTTTAACAAAGATAGATATATATATATTCAATTAACAGCACTGATTAAAAAAATCAAATGTAAATCAGATCTTACAGGCATGCAATTAAATTCAAGGCACAGGGCAGCAAAAGCAGCACAAAAAGAACTGGAAAAATCTCATTTTTAGGAGAAAAGATGTGTGTATGCTACAATACAGTCCACCTATGTGTTTCAGTAAGAGAGACAGGTTTATTACTGGATTCTGCATCATGTCTACTTTTAATTGAGTTTCCCAATTAAACAGCATCTGTGTAGATTAGTATTAGTTACTGAAACAGCTTTCATTCAATTAATCCACACTTCCTCAATAAAAACCATGGCTGACAGGAAGCACACTGCCTTAATAGACTGTAACAGACTTCCAGTGCTAATTAGCAGTACAGTCAGGTGCTTCATCTGAGAGAGAAACCAGAGATTTTCTATATTCAGGATAGGCTTCATGGCTAAAATCACATCGCCTTAAACTGCAAACTACAAAATTCACTGGTCAGTCAGTCAGTCTTACAGAGTTTTGTACTGCTGAAATAATAAAAATCCAGCACGTAAGTTACTTTCATCAGCATTTGGAACCAAGTTTGTAGCAACCTTGATAAGGATACAAGAAGTCTCCCTAATCCATAGCATGTTAAAGTAATTACAAGCAAACTTCCCTATTCCTTATTCAACTCTCAGAAACACAAACCAGCTTGACATTTATACAAAATCATCTAAGTGTTAGGACAACAAACCAAAATACTCAGTGAAAACAAAACTTACAGCAACTCTAGGAATGAGGACTGAAAGTGGTTACGCTATGTGTGTGAATGTTAAAGTTTTCAACTTCTTTCCTACGTAAAAACACAGTTCAACTACTTCTCTGCTCCATAATCACTTTTTCTACTCTGATTAAAAATAAACTACAAAACTGTACTTTGGTTCATGTACTAGGATAAGGACTCTGCTACCTGTCCTGTTCATCCGTAGCAAATTGAAGGCAGCCTACAACACAGTTACTCCTCTGTAGCGGTTCCTTATCTGTACCACTGCATTACTCCCTTTAATGGCACAGGGCACTCTGATGACAGGATAGCTAAGAACAAAATTGGCTTCATTTCACATCTTAACAGATTCTAGCTGATGTAGGGAAAGGTGGAGAACGACAGACAAGCTATATTTTACTTGTTCAAATGGATTAACTGTTTCTAAGCAATGAATACTCTAACAAAGATCAACAAGTAATTTAAAAACCCTCCAAAAGCAGAATCACCCTTCAAACAACAACAAACAACTAGGTGCAATGAATCACACTAAAGCTCCTAAATGTTAAGGTAAGGCTAACACTAGCAGAGTGTTTTTGATGTGTGCAACCCATTCACACGTTGGTCAATTTTCCATCCAAGTAAATGGTGAGTGAGCCAAGGAAGGGAAAATAACGGTGGCCTGCTACAAGCTACATGGAGGAGGCATGGATTCGTTAGGTGCAAATAATGAAGGGCAAAGACAGCCATGCACAACAAGGGCTCTGAGTACTTACCAAGGGGTGGAAAAGAGCGGACAGGGCTCGTGTCCCTGCTACTTTCACGGCTGGCCTCCCGACTGCACCCCTGACTCACACTAGGCCGAGGAATGCGGCTGCCTCGTGCTAGTATGATTCAGGGTACAGACAAACAGCAGCACAGAAGGGAGAAGACATAAGAAAAGTTGCAGTTTTAATGATATTCTGCTTTGCAGTAAGATCAAAGATGTATTTCTATGAAAAGACACTGATGATTATGTTGTATTTTAAGTTTTAACTGATTCCACACACTTTCTTGACTGTGCTAGAATACACTAACTGTAGTCAGTTCAGTGGAACTACCTTTTTGGACAGCTAACAAAGTTGATTTACCAACTCTTCACAGAATGGTTGAAAAAACTCTTGAAAAAGATGCAGGCTGAACAAGCAATAAAAAAAATATTCATTCAAAATTTGTGACCACGCTCTAGGTAATCTACTCAACAGTAACAGAAATGAAAAATTAAGCTTTCACAAGAAGGAAAACAGAAAGACCATACTGCTAGGACATAAATCAAAAACACAAAATAAAGAAGATGAAGAACTGCAGCAATACCTATTGAAAAACACTGTTTGATTTCAGTACAATCAAGTGTAATCAGCTTATACTGTGAGGCACAGGAAGCATGACATTCATTTTTGTATCGCAGAAATATATATACACACACACATATCCAGAGGACACAGAAGTAATAAAGAAAACCTTCTTACAATGGTAGCACTTTTATTTAATGGATGTGGTAGTTTGGAGGGTGAGAATAAGACAAGAGTGAAAGAGGGAAGGAAGAAATGGAGAAGAAAAGAACAACTACTGCATTTTCAGAGCAAAAAAGCTATCCACTTCGAGTTAGAAAATCTGCCTAGTTTATCAATTCCTAGTGTCAGCATCCAGGTACATTTCAGATTTTTATTTATATGCATTCTAATTTTTACCATCCACCTGTAATGTAAATGCAAGGAATAGTTAGCCAGCACATAACGTAAAATCGTCTGTAAAGAAATCAACAATTCTCTATCAATTCTTACCTACTGACAATCTAGAAGGACTAGCTTCTCTACTGCATCCCTGACTTCTTGGGATTTTGCTTCGTTTCTGTGCAGCTGCAGGGTTCACTAACACTCTCTGAACCCCTGTGTTCATAGTGGAAAGTGTAGTTGTTGTCAAAACTCTTCCAGGAGATCCAGATCTACTGCCAGCTGAAGGCAAAACGAAGGAATGTAAGTAACAGCACATAAAGATGAACAACCAAGGTTTTAAAAAATGCTTAAAAACAGCAGGAAACTGGTGGTAGATTGAAATGGTCTGGAAAAACATACATGGTAAAAATGTGAAATTCAAAGCACTGGTACAAGTTCTTAAGGAACCACACAGCAGGCAGATACAGTTATCAGTACAAGGAAGCACTTGGTGTGGCACTGAGCACTAGGTATGCTCAAGAAACCACAAACTGCATTTCCCATTTTCATCATCAGTTTGGACATCCCTGACACAAACACTGGCCTGTTCTTTCAAATTTCACTGTGTCATTAATCATGTTTTCTATAGTTATGTTAAAACAATTTTTAAAAGAACAGCTAGGAAGCTGAAGTGAGCAACTATAAACCAGTGATTCTATCATTATCCCAGCTCTTCCAATGCCACCAATGTTATTATAGAACAAAATCATCATTTTCCTAACATATGAACTCTTCTTACATGCTCCTTAAAGCACAGGTTCTTCAAACTTAGAGGAGTTAAATAAAATGCCACTGAAAACAATTCAAATATTCACATTCTTTGCTGAGGAGATTAGTCCACAAATTTAAAAGCTTTAAACAAGGTTAAAAAGAACTGATCAGGACATTCTATTTAAACACCCTGTATCTTTTATTAACAGCTTACATTACTATTGTACATTCTGAAGTACACTGGAACTGTTCATTTCAGCACAGCATACCCAATACAAGAAACTTGTCAATGCTCCCCGATGTGGATCCATCCTTTGACATCGCTCTTAGAGCACATGTCAGTTCTATGCCCTAACAAACAATCCACTCTTGTTTTACAACTTTATATATCAACTGGTGGTAAATTTATTTGTATTTCCAGCTGCGGAATTGAACAATTCTGACCAAAGACATGGCAAAACACAATTTAAACCAAAGGTTAATTATGTGCAGATAAGAATATTCCATTAATCTTTTAAAAATAACCACGTAACCATATGACTTCACCTATGCTATCAAATCTATGACCTTAACATGCAACAGCTTAACTAAGTTTCATGGGATGCTTCTTATGAGGTATACTTTATAAAAAAAATGAATTTAATAAAGCTTGACTGTATGGGAAAAGAAACAAAAAACAAAACAAAATGTAGGCTAGGTGAAGGGAGAAAACAAAAAATATATACCATGCATATACCTTCAGGTTCATTGTTTGAATTCAAACTTGAAATGGTTATTTAGCAAAATGCCCTTTTCCAAACTATGGACCTATTCAGCAGAAATGATAAATAGATTTTAAATAGCCTAGAAAAAAATAAGCATAGCTTCTATAATCGGGGGGAGTGTAGGGAAGGAAAAAGAATAGGCAAGTTGATAAAACTGCTGTGGTCTGCAGAAGTTAAGGGTTTGTCAGTTTCTTCATGTTGGGGTAATTCAACTTATGCCTGATGCTACTATTCTGCACTCCCACTTTCCAGTATCTCCAACCCAGATGCTGGAAAAACCTTTCACTGTCCCCGAGATTTTTAGACTATTTTCTACAATACATCAGAAACTGGAGAACTTCACTTCTCCTCAAAATACACAGGAGGAATATAACCTCTCATTATTCTAGCTTATTTTTAGTATCTTTTGGTCTGACCTGCAGAGCATAGCACTATAGCCTAAATAAACCAAACCCAGTGTAATATCCTGAAAACGTTATTTTAAGAGCAACACCATTGTCATGCTGCTCTTAACACCACCATCAGCATCAGATCTAAACACCGAAAGCTAGACGATTAATTAAAAAGGGGCAATTACTAAAACAGTATTCTAAACTGACAAAACCCTCCCAGTTCTGCTGCCTTCTGAGGAACAGTTGCATCATGGCAGTCAAGTGCAGCATGTGCAAAAAAGCAAGCCAGAATTTCTGCTGAATAGGGGCCTTAAAATGAGGTGTGTAAAACAGGTGATCAAACAATGATGTATACACAAATTCTGTAGACTCTTACCACCAATGGGGTTAGCAGACTGTGATCCTGAACAAGTGTAAAGGCAGGATTGGGGTGGGGGTTTATAGTCCATGAAGAGGGAGGGAGCAGAGCAGATTTAAAAATGGATGGCAAACGGAAATAAGAAAGCTTTAGTCATTTCACACAGGAAAAAAAGCCACAAGGGGGTTATGCTAAAGCAGTGCTTTTAAGTAGCTTCCACGATTGAAGAACTAAGTTCAAATGCCATGTACAAAGCAGATGAAGCAAAGCTGCACAAGCAAATTACAATTCTTCAGCTTTCTAATCAACAACTGGGTAACACTGAAGAATTAATTTCAATTAAACATGAAACTGTAGCTTTCAAATTACTTTAAAAAAAAAACTAGGTTGCCAAAACAACTTCAAAATTTCAACAGCTGAACAAAAATTACACACAAGGCCAAAACATATTTTTGTTCAAGACAGACAGTAAAGAAACTGAGCTGCAAGTGCGGTGGATGACCAAAAAAAAAGCAAACAACTTTCACAATGGCACATTAGAAAAGACTTGCATGTAATTTAGGGTTTTCCTCTTTCTCAATTCATATGAAGCGTAACAGTAAGAATTTGTTTCCATTCAAAAATTTTATTCTTTCTCTGAATGAAGACTAATTTAATTTTAGCATATTAACTGACAACCAAATAGAAAGGGACAGGAAAAAACTGAACAATTTTTTCCATGGATAAAGTAATGGGATGCAGGTTGTAGAGTTATTTACTTTAGGCAACAACTTAATAATTGAGGTAAGTGGAGGAGTAAAGCCCTTCTAAAACCCTAAAAAGCATCATTTGTAAAAGCATTCAGATCTGCAAGTCTTTCACGCAATGAGCTTCGAACAAAAATACTGAATAGCTTTAAACCTAAATTTACAAAAGCATCTGTGTTACAGTCTTTTTTTGTTGTTGTTTAAGAAATATTAAGCTTAAATCTAATATAAATTATTTCCCTGCCACAGGTGAGGAAAGTAAACCAGCCCCAGGTAGGGAACATCAAGAATCTCGCTCCATGCAATGCTGTGAAAATTTTTATTTATATAAAGAAGCATCACCTAAACAGCAGGTATACACTGCCTGACAGCTCTCCTTCACCTTATATCTGCCCTGTTTACCTTCTTTAAAGCGTATCAGAATTCTTCTCCCCAACTTACAGGTTATAATGAGCTAACTGAAAGCATCAGTTCTGAACAGATGGAGTGATAAAAGGCACTGAAGATGCATTCTTATATTTAATTTTTACACATTATCACAAGTAAACACATCTAGTTATTTCAATATCTATTCAGCTCATCTCTTTTTATATTGATACAGTAAAAAAAAAAAAGAATTCTCTTGCAAAGAAACTGTCATCATCTGCAAAAATCAAACTGTACATGCTTCAGTTTGTTTCCTTGGATTTGTAGTCACTTATGTGTGACGTGATGTTTATCATCAGGAAAGTCGTAGATCACTACTTAAATTTTGAATTCCCCTCCCTCCAGTTTATTTTTAAGAATTTATTGCATTTCTTCAAAGACAGATCAGCTCCTTCCACGTATCAGTGGAAAGATACAGATACTGCTCACTGCTCTTACTAAAGTAGTTTTTAGGTCATTTGCTGTCCCTACTTTGCCCTTAAAGTATTAAACCAAAAATTCCTTGCTTATGATAGAGTTCAGTTGACAATGGGAACATAGAACAAGTTTTGCACAACTTCCGTCACAGCCAATAACTAAGCTTAGCTTTCAACCACAAGTAATCATGGGACCAGATAATTATCCATGAAAAGTTTACTTAAGAGCATTTCTGTTATTTATTTCATTATTTTTTATTTATTTGCACAGTGTTGGTTTTTGGGTTTTTTTTAGAATTTTAATCCACAAAACCTGAAATTATTGGATCAAATTTGATCCAACTATGTCTGATGGAAAATGAATTCTACAGAGTAGAATGGAACTGGAAGTGCTCAATTAGCAAAATAAACAAAAATTTTTCTACTTTTTTAACCTCTAAAATTCTAGTTAGGAGAAATGCAGTCATCACTACGAAGAAAATAAACATTTCTGCCATAAACCATAGAATTAAAGAATTTTACTGAAAGTAGATGAGGTTGGTCAGAAGAATAATTATTACAATGGCCCATTGAAAATCTATGCTACTTACTAGCTCTGTAACATGAAATCTGTCAAACTATAGCCTTGGTTAATTTATTTACATTAATTTTATCATTCATGTCTGTTCCTTTCATTAATTTAATTAAATTCAAGTTAATTAGAAGATGTTTAATGCATTTCACTAGATGAGACAAAGCTGAAAACCTGGAAACAATATAGGTATGTTTTCAGAAGAAGTTGGCTGTAGGCATCAGGTAACAAACAAACTGCCATAGGTCTGCCGGTGTCAAAGAAGGCAAGATAGAGTCAGGTCTCCAATTAATGACAGGCAGCTCAACTAGATGGGAAATTCTCCATTTGCTTCTGTTTATGAGCACACAAGAAAATTACTGGGGATCAGCTAGCGTACAGCAAATTTATTCTTTACAACTTCAGGTTTCAGCACAAGCTACAGAACAGACTATCTGCTTAGTGTGTAGCGTTTTTTGTTCCAAAGAGATAAGAAAAGGGAAGGTAATGTCTGTAACACAAAAAAGGAGTAAATATTCAAGGACCAACATAGTGGCCTAGCTTAAAATGAAATCTGCTGTTTCTGGCTGAAGATATGAGACTTTTTGAAAAATGAAAGACTAATTTTTAAGGTTAACACTGAAGACACCATTCAGCCTACACATTTTTCTGAGTTATTTCTCCATGTGTTACATATAATAGACACAGATATTTTACTGGTGTTGTGTGTTAAGGATTTGGGGAGGAGGGGGAGAGAAGAATGTTGAGGGGTTATAATTGAAGAAAGAATTTAAGGGTAGGGTTTGCTTCTTTTTACATGATCTAATTGAACTGACAAACCAAGACCTAGCCTACTATTTTGCCCAGAGAAAAACAACATGAATTAGAAAAGCATGCAAATACCACTGACCCAAAACACTGAAAAAATACCTTCATTTTTCTCTGGCGATGATGAACCTAAGGCACAGAACAACAACTCAGTATGTAGCTTGGTTTTTTTTAAATTAACTTTGACTGTAGCCATTTGTCAATGAACGTTTGCTAAAGCATTTGGCCTTTTATCAGGTTTATCTGAGAAACAGCAAATACATACGCTGAGACTGAGAGACCACTTTGGTTCTACTCCGTCCTCTGGAATCTGTTTTAGAATTTCCAATACCAACAGAAGGTGTTGAAAGCTTTGTTCGTATACGACCTATAACAGAAAAGTTGCATTAAGTTAGTTTTTCACAGCAAAGTAGAAAGTAAAGCATTAGTGGCATTTACTAATATGTTCTTAAATTTCTGTACATAAAAACAAAGCACAATGTAAAAGGTGAAAATTCACTTGGGATAATTAGTAGAAATTTGAACATATTTTAAGGACTTAATAATTGAGGGTTCAGAAGACTTCTCTGATGCTACATGCCTCAGTAAATTATTTGCATGTTACATTTAAACGCCCTGAACTAGTTAGTTCTTGCTTACTACATGAATATGTTGATCACATTACAAAAAGGGAAATTTATTCAATATATAACAGGCAATGCAGCTGCTAATATTGCAGATTTGGTCTGTTCATTAGTACCTGTGTTTATAACTCTAGTTTCACAGTCACAAAACTACAAAACTAGCCGTGTTCAACTTCTGAATAGGGTTCTGAGATTTCTTCCTAAATTCTGTGTTCTTTTAAGAAACCTGAAAACTATCTTCCCTATTACTGTACTGTTTTCCTGACTATGGCAAAATAGACTTCTATACGATTTACAGCAATTAGTATTAATAATATTAAGTAAATTTAAGTCTCAGTGTCAGCATGATATAAAAAAATACTATTCCTCTCAGCAGACAGAAGAACTGACAATTCCAAAACAACAGAAATCACTTCTTTCTAGAATGCGAGAGGTTGAAGTTTTTTGCACTATTAGCCATGTCCCTCATAAATGTTCAAAGAACAATGAAATTACCAAGGAACACAGAGGGAAAAAAAAAACAACACCCAAAACCCTCCCATAAAACTGTGCTAACCATGCTTCTCAGAAGTTTCACAAACAAAACCTAGAAGGTTTGAGCATCGTGGACCTAGCTCAACGAGTAATTCATTTTTTGAAATAGAATAAATTAAATGCTTTCTAGACATGTGCAGTCAATATTAGACCCAGAATAACTAGGCACACAGACTATTCTTTAGTTCTAGTCTCTTTAAGCTTTCCACACCAGAATTTGGAGACCAACCAAGTTAATATTATTCTTCCAAGTAGAGGGAATAGCTATAGATGAGAGTCTATAAGAAGAGAACCAGAATAAAGGAGGTTATTCACTAAACTACCAGAAGAAATATGTTAGCAAGATTGGTTAGATTAAGTACTCCAAACTCTACTAGTTATCCCCATGCAATGGCAGTATTTTCCCAATGAGTGCTGTGAGACTGCAAGGCATGTAGACTGTGTTCAGAATTTGGCCCCAAAACATAGGAATACAGAGTGCCACTATTTCACTGCTGTGTTAAATAATCAATTGGAACCTGGTTCAATTTCATCAAAGTGAAAAATAAAAACAGAACGGCAACAAGCAGTTTGTATTCGTGAGGCAAATAAACTGTTATCTGTCATTAATGACACATTTAAACAAACAGCACACTGAAAATTGATTCACAAGTCTCAAAAAGATGAACAATAGCAGCACCTGTTTCCCAGAGCATGAGCATATTTGATGAATTATCTATGACTTGCTTTAAAAATAAAATAAACACAAAACTATAAAGCTCTTATATTTTCACACTGAAAATGTTAAGCAATGATACTTGTATTGCAGATGAGTACTAGAGAATTAATTTAAAAAATACTACACGACAACCAAGTATTAGATGCATAAGCTATCTGGAGTTACGTATCTCCACAACACCCCAAGAAGACCACATTGTACTTTCAAAGCTTAATTTGTATCAATGAAAATATAAAGCTGAAAATATTAGCTTTTCTAACAAAATATTTTCTTACCATCTTCAGAAGCTGTTCCTAAACAGAAAAAATAACAAAACACATGATATTCCAAACAACAGTGTGCGTCTTTAATTCCTTTTCTGAGATAATCTTAGGAATCTTGACAAATTCTACCAGATCAGGAAGAGGTCTAAAACCTGGATTACAATTCCATTATTGAACTGAAGCGGAATTATCAAAAACCTCCCGTGCTAAACTTTCAGTGATTTACAGGAATGCAACACACAGCACTGCCTTCCAAACTTGTCACAAAAACACAAGAAAAGAAAAAATAAGTAAGGCAACTAAATGAGATCCTGACCAAAACAGACTTTATAAATATTCTAGTGCAAACGTTTCTGATGTAAAACATACTACTATACGTTATCTCAGACAAGAACACATCACAAGAAATGTGTTTCACACACTGGCCAGTTATAACTCTTCAGAAACTCCACCAAGGAGAGTTTCTTTTTGATGCATGATCACTTTCAAAATGTACATGAGATTAAGTTTTGTTCAGAGAAGTGAGCAGATAGAACAGGAGCCTGCTGAAACAAGATCACACTTGAACAATTATGTCAACTTTAACAAGGCTACACTATGACAAAACGAGTGGGACAAATGTGACGTCGGTGCATACGAATCAATGAGAAGCTATCTCTACAGTGCTCCATTTCTCCAAGCTCCTCTGAAACAGATCTGATGATAATAGAAAAATATACATACAGTAACACTGCTAAAATGTTAAATGGACTAAAAAAAATAAATACTCAAAGGGCAACTCCATTTTTCTTTTCATTCTATACTGTTCCAGCATATCTGACTGTGACTTCTTCATATTGTAATATCCTTAATATAAGTCACTACTGTTAAAACCTGCCTCTAGACTTTAACTCAGTGTACATTTCTTCACAAAAATCAGGTACAGAAATACACATGTAGGAGTGCCTCAGTTTTGCCAAATCAAATTTGCTAGTCTGTGTTAAGAAAAAACATACAAACAAAAAAAAGAACAGAAAACCCAACATTCAACCCAACAGAGCTTGATCTTGGAACATTTAAGCCAGGCTAACAGCTAGCTCTCATCCTAGGAGGAGTGGTGCTGCTTCTCTTTTATCCACCTTTGAACACCAACCAACCTGTCTGGACAGCTAAAGGTTCACTGTCAGTTTCAAGAGATTAAAAAAAAAAAGAATACTTTCATCTCTGTTCTATCTAATTACCTTTCTGGAATTTCTTCACCTACAGAAGTTCATAATGGAGTACTACAAAGCATGAGTGAAAGAAGTCATAGAAACAAGGCCATGATTAGCAGTAGGAAGAAAAAAAAACTTCTTGCAGGAAGCAGTTAGATCAGAGCAGCTGTATGATAAACTACAACTTGAGAGTTAAGATGTGTTCATTCTGTCTCACATCCATCTCTACAGATTATCCCACCAAAGAAAAAAAAATCATTGCTCTCATCAATTGTGGAGCACTTCCCCTTTCAAACAGATGTATGGGACACCTCCACAAGCTATGACACAAGTCCTTAAGAAAGCTTTTTCCTGGTGACAACGTGCAAAATGCACACAGCAAGTGCTCAGCACAGTCTAAATCCTATTATGTGCAATACAAGGAAACCCGATATGGAAATAAGTAAGATAGATACTAAAATACTGTACCAGAAAATCGTATTTTATTGACTTGCCACCTGCAACACCCCAAAATAGCTAAAATTCTTCCCAGAGGATCTCTCTTATGGCTACACGTGCAAGATACTGAGCTCTGCAGAGACCTACCTTCCCACTATTTTCTTTTCTGTGCATATTTTGAGTGTATTTCCCCCAGGAGACTCAGTATATGCTGTCTATGACAGGGAAAACATCACCTGCTCTGCTTTCAGTAAACTACTCATTCTTCTAAACGTGCTCTGTTAAAATGCATGTGACAGGACTTATGAATTAAGTAGCAAATGCAACTGACTTGTAAAGTGTTTCCCAACAAGAAATTACCATTACCAGGCATCGACACGGGAAGCATTACTTGCACACACCTGAAAAAGTCTAACAAGTACTATGAGAAACATGACTCTCAATTGCCCTTCAATTATGATAAAAACATAAGCCAACCCCGTCCATGTGTAGTGAACTAAGAAAACGTTAGTGCTAAAGCATAGCTGGACTACTTGGTAAGCTATTGGAAAAGGTAGGTCTCCTCAACAAACTATTCTTTAATAGAATTGCACAGGATTGTGCGACTTACAGGGATGTAAAGTTAAGCACTAGACCAGATTCTGATGGGAGCAATTTCTAAAGAGAAAATTCTAATTTCATTTTAGAAATTCTTAATTATCTGCTTATTCTGTTTTGCAAAGGCTATTTTGCCAAAAACTCCAAAACAACACAAACAAAAAAGCTGGCTTCAGAGATAGAACTAAGAAATACAACAAAACTAGACCTTGTCACAAAAAGAAATTTAACTACAGAATTGCTCTGTAATTTTTTTCTTATTTGGAGTAATAGCAAAATTCTGATAAAAGTTTCTGTTGCTGATGTATTCAAAACATTGACAAATACATATACACAACATATATATTAAGACTTTAAGATTACATAGGAGTTAATGAAAATAGTACATGTTAATCAATAGACAAACACAGTAAACATTAAATATTTTACATAAAAGACACTTTAACATAATTAATAGAATTAGAGGACAGACTAAACAATTTCTTACCATCCATCTTGTCAGAAGTATCCTCTTTGTTGAAAAAGCAGGCAAAGAAACATGGAAAACTTAGTGTGTTAGAATAAAGGTGTTCACAGCAGAGTCATAAAACATTAATTAAGGAAAATACATTAATATTAAATACTGCAGACACAGCTATCTAACTTGTGCACGTATAACCTAACTTAAGTAAAACTGGTTTCTGTCAGCTCAAGGAACAATATTACAGAGCAAGGCACAAGTAAGTACCCTGCATGGGGATGCTAAACCTATATTATCCAGATTTGATCAAGCCTTTGTAGTAAAATATTTATCTACTGTTTCATGCTTGGCTTTCAGCATCAATATACATATGTATCATTACTGAATTACAATATCTTATGAAATTTGCTCCTCAAGATAGGCTAAGGGACAGGAAGGGAAGAGACATCACAATAAAAACAGAGGCAAAATGGGACAAAGTTCCACTCAGGTTTAAAAGCATTAAAGATTCACAAGTTCAGCTGGAATTGCTTATTCTGACAGTAACAATCTGAATTAAAATATTTAATGTGCAACAGATATAATTACAGCTCAAGTCTCCTCAACAGGCCATTACCTATTAAGGATGCCAAAGCTAGTCAATGTTCAGAATAACTAAAGAAGGTCCTCCTGTATCTAGAAGACTCTTAAAGTAAGTAACGAATACAAATGATTTAAAACAACAAAAAGACACATAGATACACATAATAATTCTTATAGTAATTAGCTAAGAGACAGAGACAAATACTAATTACTATGCTTATGAACTTGTTCTCTTAGGTTCTACGTTTTGCAGCTATTTTATCAAAAGGTAGATGTTACTTTTTCAGTAAGGGTGAGAATGAATCAGGATCAAACTGAGAAGTATTCCTTTTGTGTGACTGTTAACAAACCTTGGCCTTCTTCACCATCACTACCTTTGTACAATCCATCTATAACAGCATTTCAGTTTTCTATCTATCACTACCTGCCACATTATCTTGCCATTTCAATTCAACACTGTACTCTTTTCCACAAGTCATCGTATCCACTAGCAAGGCAAAACTTTCCCATTACTCAGAACCCTCAAAAGAATTTGACATGGACTTACAGACCACGTATTCACCACTCCCCATCTACAAACTCCAATGAGAATATGCCATTTCTTTATCTCTGTTATTTCCCCACATAAAACCACCACTCTTTACTTCCCTAAAAACCTCTGTGCCCTTCTTAACTCCTGCTTCCAAATTCTGCACATGAATCACACGCATGGCTTAAGATGTTCTGAAAGCAAACCAGAATTCCAAACAAGAGCTAAATTTCTGTGAAATCTGTAATGAGGAAGTAAACCCCATGTTTCACAATGAATAAACACCAACAGATTTCTCTCTTTGCTTTCCACTTGACATTTTTCTCCTCCTCGTACTGCTATGTTCATTATCACTTTTATTTTCCTATGAGTCATCTCCACCTTCACCTAAGAACCACAGTTATGTCCTCTTGCCCACCAAAACAGACTAAAAAATACTCTGATCTTGAAGAATATTAACCCCGCTTATCTCAGGCTTTCAGACATTATGCAAGGAGTATCAATTCTCCAACTGAAAGTCTCCCCTCCAGCAAGCAAACTGAGCAGCCTAACCCTAGTCTACACCCAACACTTCCCTGATCCCCCGTGTGGGCAGTAGAGGGAGCCCACACCCCATGCTAAAGTCCTGCTCCAAGCAGTGTTCTTTCTCAGCACCACTGCAAACACACTGGGTCCACATCCAGTAGTGGTTCAAAACCACTTCAAGTAGGCACTGATGACAAAAGAAGCAGCTCACTTAAACCTAACTAAAAACACAATCAAAGCCTTGGATAACATAGCTTACATCCTTATATCCTAACATCTCCCAAGGCACAACACAAACTGAAAAGGTAAAGAAAAGGTTTTTTGGTTTTTGTTTTTTTAAATGCTTAAAAAGGCTAAATAAAAGGTACTTTTTTTTTTTTTTTTCTTTTTTTTTTTTTTAAATATGATTTCTCTGCCTCCCTTGTGACCATGACTGGCAATATCACTACTAGAATTTGCCTCCTTGGTAGTCTAGCAGGAACATAGGCTGAGAAGAAAAAACTAGCAGTGAACACTGAATCTCACCCCTACGTTAAGGATACATGCCTAGTCTTCCTTTATTCTCCTTATGTGATGGTGAAATTTAAACTTGGAAGTTCTACCATCACTATCAGTTTTTCTGTAAACTAATTTGCAGAGCTTTCTATGTCTAACAGCAAGCATTCCTGACAAGCAGGATTATCACTCAGGCGGAAAAAAACTACTTTCACAGAGTTTTATGAATGGACTTCGGAAGCTCTCTCCAAAATCGGCTGTATACATTTGTGCAACAGTTTGTATTATGTGAAGAAGCCACTACTTAATACAAAGATGTCTCATTAACTGATTATTTTACAGCAGTGCTAAAGAGCTGAGAAAAAAAACATGGAAATCAAGAGTCCTGGTACTGATTTCCTTTTTACTTTTGGATGCAAAAAAACCACGATCACCATCTGCTGTTCAGTGAAGGTATCGTGCCTTCCAATACACAGTGTAATACCAGATTAAGATGTTTAAAGAGCATAGTATGAATATATTCTTTACATCAGTATTCTTCTAGCAGAAGGAAAATAAAACACCTAGCAAAGTTGGTAACTTACGTGAGAAAATGTGCTCTTTTACAACACTCCAGCAAAAATGACAATGAGAGTTTTCCAAAAGTAGGCTCGTCTTCCCGTAACTCCTTGAAGAAAAGCCTCAGAAATAATTCCCCAGTAAGGATAAAGATAAAGATGTTTCCCTCACCTAGTGAAGCGTAAGATCCTGGAGGCAGACCAGCTGCTGACAAGCGCCCAGCTCCAGCTGTCTGTCCAGAAGCATGGCGAGCCTTTGCCCCTGCAGCAGCATTAACATCAATGTCACTGCGAGACCTTTGCAGAGTTCCTGGGCTTGGAACACTCTTGCTGCTGCCCGAAACTAGTAACAACAACAACAAATTGTTAGTAATGAATACAATTAATTGTATTTGCAAGGTTAATGTTTTCTACTGCTGCAGCAAACCTGCAAAAAACATGTATGTCACACAAATAAAGTTAATATAAATGCAATATTGTAAGGACATTAAATAACGTTGGACACGTTGGCATGAAACTCAGATAAAGAACAGTTCATGTTACAGTATAATTTATTGCCATTCAATATGAAATGTTACCATTTAATGCTATGTGCTCCCATTCTTCTACAATCTGCATAATTAGGAATGTTTACGGGGTTTATTACCCCACTGAATGCTTCAAAACATAATGAAATTCACAGCACCCTTTGTGATATGGAGAGAAGACAGCATTTCCATGATTCAGCTGAGGTGAAGCTTTGGGCAAGCTGACTGAGTACCTTCATTGGTTTTGGCCTCATCTTCTATAAAATATTTTTTAAATCCATTTCCTCTTACATGCTGAATGTTAACTACTAACTGAAGTTAATTTTCATTGACTCTTCCTTCACAGTTTCAATAGCAACCAAACAAGCACCCTTCATTAATCACAAGAGGCTTGTAAAAGGGAGTTCAGTGATTTCTTTGGAAAGACTTACAGAGGCATTACATGGAAGGAGAAAGAAGAGATTCAACTTTGAAAACTGGTGACAATATCAAACTGCTTGACTTCTGCTTTATTTGATTTCTCTCACATACACAGCAGCAGCTACTTTGGAACAGATGAAAGGTACAAGGCATCTTTCACTTGCAAACACCACAAGCCCAATTGTCAGACAGAGACAACAGAACAATGCACTGCTTCTTTGAGAATGACTGTCCCATGACAAAACTCCAAGATAAACAACCAAAGAACAATTCCAATACGTAACAAATCATCTTGCCTTTTGCTCACAACTGAAAATACGTAAAATCCAAGCTGAGTAAGTGGAAAACATAGCAGTAGCTGCAGTTTGCAGACATAACATTATTCAATTCCGAAATAGGCTAAATACTTAACAAAATTTTAAGTTCCATTTAAATCTTGTAATTCAAAGAACTTTAAAGAATAAATACTGTGCACAAGATAGCACTAGCTTACCTCTGCCTGCAAAGCTGGCTGGGCTGGCTGCAGACCATTTAGAAGATAGAGGACGGCTGAAAGACAAAATCCAATGAACCCATGAAGTAAGGGCTTCTATAAATAAAACATCCCATGTCTCAGATCCAAAAGGCAATTAATACACGGTGAAATGAGAGAACAAAAGGGTTATTTATATATTTTTTTTCCTCACCCCTTCAACTTTCTCTGAATATTTTTGGAGAAAAACATTTAATACAGACTGAAAACACAATCGTTCTTATTGGAGCATCTTTTATATTTTATGAAATTACATCTTCATCACAGAGCATTTCTCCTTTGACAATATAAACTTCAGGTCACAGAAATATTTAAGGCTGCCACTGCAAGGTCTTATTTAACCACAGAGCTGATCTTCAAAATCAGCTGTCATGCAAGAAGAGTGGGAGATAAAAATGACTGATATATAACAAATTATGGGTTGCCTGCAGTAACAAGGAAAAATGGATGAAAGGGGGGAAGCCTTTGTATTTTTAATACAAAAAAGGCAAGGCTGAGAGAAGGTGCATAATGCTGTGTATTTACCTGAGTTACTTGCTCAGGTGCTCAAGGATAATGCAGGTGTAAGAATTATTAGGTAATTTCTCACAGAGAATTATGTATCTGCAGCTAACTAACAACCACATACAGCGATTTCCTAATATTAATACCTGGCATTTTGGAAGCATTTTGTTGCAAGCCCGGGGTTAAATTCACCTTAAATTGAGCTCCAAAAAGTCCTAGACAACTGTTATAATTTCATCACTTACACAATCTACTGCAAATGCCATTTCATTTAAGCAGTTTCAAATAGAGCTTGTTTCTTGTTTTGTAGGGACAAGTCATCATATTTTTTTCATCCCATAATCTCCTTTCTCTTTTTTTTTTAATCAATGATCTAGGAGATCTGTAAGTACAGCGAGGTCAAAAATCATGGAGAATTAGACAAAGTAAAACCATGTCCCTATTTCCTAGGGTAGTAAACACAGGGAGAACTTATTATCTAGTTATCAATATTAGAAGCTAAAAACTCAGTTTTGTGTAACACAGGGAAAATAACATCTATCCAATAAAAAATTACTCAAGACTCAATTAAAAATACATTTCCTGCATAGTAACTACTTCTATTTATTGTTCTACCCCTTCCTTTCTGTGATACTTAAGTTCAAATATCTGCAAAATTACATGCAGTACAAACTTCCTGCAGTACAGGAAATAACAGTTGGTAGTTTAAGAGTACTTTAAAATTTTAATTTCTGTATAACTTAGTTTTTAACATTACTGGCAGGTCATTAACAACATGTTTTAACACTTTTAATTTTCAGGTAAGCAATACAGACTAATTTGAAGAAGAGTAATTAATCGTATCTGAATAACATTTTTGTAAAAAAATACAATAATTTTTTAGACTGAGAAGTAGGTAAGTGACCCTTACTTGAGGCTCTCCTGTGAGCTAGAAGATGACCTGTCTGACTGAGGGAGAGATGCTATACTGCCAGAATTCTTCAAGTACGTCTGGAGGCTTCTTTGATAAGGCGGCTCAAGGGAATTGTACAGAGTCTCTGCTTCACTAGGAAAGTGATTTCTAAGACCCAAATAAGCCCTGTAAAAAAAGAGAACAACCAACTGTAACTGTTCTTTATTTTCTTCAAAATATAGTCAGGATGTTAAAGATTACAAGGGATGAGAGCAAAAGGAACTTGAATTGGAAAGACAATGTATAAGAGAAACTCACCAACTCAGTAAGAAACCAATTAAATTGACCTGAGACATCTTCTTGAAAACAATTGAGTCTCTCTGTCCTCTGAAATTCTCCACTCACTTATTGATTCTAAGGGTAAGGAACAGTAATTCTACTAATTCTACTCTGGCCTAAACTAATGAAAATGCTGAAAAAAATTTGATAACTTCATTCATGAAGAAAAAAAAAAAAGAATGATTATACAGCAATATCAAACATTCTTTTTCCTATTTCACAAGAATCTGCAAATACTTTAAGAAGGTAGCAATTGCCTCTATCTTTAGAGTATTTTTCTTACAATAGAAATCAGATGTTAGTTGAAGACTCTGAGAACAGACACGTAACTTTTCAATCTAACTTCTGCCCTTTTCTGTAGCTAACACATTATGTATTGTCACCCTTCAACCCCTCATGTAAAATCTACAAATTTTCAGAGCAAAAAGTAGTACAGACTTACTTCCTTGCCTCCACTCTTGCTTCTGCATCAGCATCATGAATGCCTTTCTTGATTGTTTCAACTAAGACAGCTGCATGCCTAGAAGACAAACATTCCTCAGATTATTTTGCTTCTCCAAATTCAATTCTAAAGTAAGTAGTAAAGTTTAAATAGTTAAAATATAATAAAGTAAAAAAAAAAAAAAAAAAAAAAGAAAGCAAAGGGAGAAGTTCTAAAGTATGAAGCAAACAAATGCTTAAGCGTAGTGATGATATAACTGCACTGCTGTAGAGACTTAAGTAGGCTTCCCAGCTATTTCCTATTCTGAAGGTAGAAACTATGTTTTCTAAAAAAGTAAAGGCTACAGCAAAGGCAGACAAATGCAGGTTTGTTTTTTTTAAACAAAACAAACACATGAAAACACACTCCTTGTTTTCTTTAAGCCTTTGAAATGCTGACTATGTGTAAATACAGAGATATTTCAACAGTTCACTTCCTGGAATCAAAAAGTCTCTGGAAGAACCAACGAATATACCATGTGGGAAGGCACCCACAAGAATCACCAAGTCCAACTCCTGGCTCCACACAGAACAACCCAAAACTCCAACCCTATGTCTGAGAGCATTATTCACATGCTTCCTGAACTCTGGCAAGTTCAGTGTCACTGACACTGCCCTGGGCAGCCTGTTCCATGCTCACCGCCTTCTGCTGCAGACCCTGTCCCTAACCCCCAACCCGGCCCTCCCCTGGCACAGCTCCATGCCGTTCCCTCAGCCTGTCGCTGTCACACAGAGCAGAGCTCAGCACTGCCCTCCGCTCCCTGTGAGGAGCTGCAGCCGCCACCGGGCCTCTCCTCAGCTCCTCTGCTCTGGGCTGAGCAAACCAAGGGACCACACAACTGTTCCTCATACAACTTCCCCTCCAGACCCATGCCCATCTTCACAGCCATCCTTTGGAAGCTCTCGAACGTTTTTATGTCCTTCTTTATGTGCAGCGCTGGAGGTGAGGCCGCACAGCACAGAGCACAGCAGGACAGCCCCTTCCCTCTCCCAGCTGGCAGTGTGACCACCTCTGATGCACCACCTCTGGGTACTGCTGGCCCCTGGGGCTGTCGTGGCAGAATGCTGTCTCATATTCTTGCCATCAGCCAGAACCCCCAGATCCCTTTCTTTCTGTGGGGCAGCTCTTCCGCTTCTTGTCCTCAAGTTTGTACCCATGTCCTGGGCTGCCCAACCCCAGGTGCAGAACTTAGCACTTGCTTTTGTTCAACTTCACACCTTTGGTGATTGCTCAGCCATCACATGTGACAAGATGTTCAAGATGTTTAGATGTGGTACTAAGGGACACAGTTTAGTGGGAAAATACTGGAGATAGTTGGACTGTTGGACTAGATGATCCTGGAGGTCTTTTCCAACTTTTGTGATTCTATGATTCTAAGCTCTGTCTGCCTTTAAGGGAGTCAGCAACTCCTCCAATTTAGTGGCACCCTCAAACTCAGCATACACTTGAGTCCTGCTTCCAGACACCATCTCCAGACCAAGCCTTTATTTGACAGAAAAAGCACCTGATCCTGTAGAGAGGGGTGTGATTTAAAAGGCCTAAATTACATTACTGATTTTGTTAGCTTGCTCTCTACATTTCTAGAATAACCACTAAAAGCAAAAGAACCAAACAGGGGTTGCATATCTCCTGTTTATGTCATCAGCAAAATGCACTTAATGTCATTTAGGGCAGCCTCTGGGAGATTACTGATATTGAAGAGCATCACCAGACACATAGCTAATGCCTTGTGGAAGCTGTGCTACTAAAATCATAAAGTATTTGCAACATATGGTGACCAACTAGGCAGAGATTGCTACTTTCTTTGCTACTTGACTCCAGTTCAAACATCTCTTGCTGTGTGCAGGACCATCAATAAGTTCTGGTCAGTGACATCTGCTCTGCTGCTCGAGCCAACCAGGCCTTGGACACGACACAGCAGTATCCCAGTGGTAACATGGGCATCACAGTGAAGTTTGAGCACCTCCCAGCAGAATTGGCAGGACAAAACTGTCTCACTGCAAAAATGCCTCTACATGAGAGCTCTGGTAAAATTGAGACAAGAAAAATTAAAATTGAGATGCCCGAATCAGAACTGTCTTCTGTTTCTGAGCCAGAGAAGCTGGTTGAGGCCTCAGGCTCCCCTCCTCATTCTCCAGGACAGGATGAGAAAGAAAAATTTGGGATGCTGTCGATAGGAAGAAAAGGATTCACTAACTTTTTCAGATGAAGAGCAATTTCTCATATGCAATATAGGAAGAGAAGGAGAAGATAAGGAGAAGAGGCAGCAGGTGGGAGCGTACAGATTTCCTACCCCTTGGTACCTAAAAGAGCCACATGACCTGCTGTACTAGAAAGGCTGGCAAACATTCAATAACGTAATCAATTCAAGGATTCAATTAAAAAACTTCTGTATTAATATTCATTAGTAGTTTATTATTGGGGTAAAAATGTACAGGCCCATACCTTTCCAAAGAATGTGTTTGCCACTCTTGTAATAACAGGTCTAAAAATTCAAAGGAGCGCCTAAGAAGACAGAATAAAACAATTTAATTAATACTCATTTCTCCAGTGTGCTTGTAGAAAAAACAGAAACTTCAGTATTTTCATTCTGAGGGAAGAAATACTTAACATAAAAGCATGTTTAACTGTCAACACAACTTCAAACTTCAGAAATTTAAACATCTTTAGTTCAAATCATGTTATTACACAATTGGGAGATCGTAAGTTAGGTATGCATGTCTTTTATTTGCCCCTAAGTACAAGACACATCAGTAATTCAAAATTTGCACAAACTGTAATATCTTAATATTCAAAAATAATACATCAATACTTTAATAAGTCAGCTATTAAGTTACACCACAATGTTTTTCTACATTGTTACACCAGCATTGTTTTTGTGTCCCAAACACTATTCCCATCCTTCCACAAGTCTTTACAAAGTACGTCCCATGAAGGAAAACATGACACCATGACACCATTAATATGGGGACATACACACAGAAAGTACTCCTCAGTCTTTCCTGGCACTGAATATAACAAGTTATTTAACTGTATTTATTATAATTCAGAATACCTGACAACACAGCAGACACATGTTAGCAAATGCATATTCTGAAGCATGTCTGAAACTAGATCCTGGTGAACAAATCAAACTGGCACAGATTAGGAAGGTGTTTAGACAACTGAGACTTTGAAAAGGTAGTAGACTCTATGGTATAGAACTCTTATATTTTCTGGATATTTTTCACTTTAGACCTGTTATACATCATTTTTCTTCTGGCCAAATTATTTGGGCACGTATAAAACGTGGCAAAAAAAAGCCCTGAAAGGATTAGAAGTTCTTCTCATTACTGTAACTAATTTAGTTGGTTTTTTTTTTTGTTTTCTTTTTTTTTACAAAGGCAGTAAGTCAGTATGAAATACAATTTTGGCTGCCTTCACTGATGTGAAGATCGTGAACTGAAACCATTTTCCTTGACAAAGCTGACGTAAATGGAAATGCTGAAGCCTGCCCAGTGTTTTAAAGTAAAACAACAAGTTTTAACATGTTACTACAGTTTGGGTTGAGATAGTAGTTGCTTCGGATGAAAATGCAGCTTAAAAAGAGTAAACAGTGTAGGTGCTCAGTTATTTCTGGTAAATACATAGCTATATTGCACTCATGGTTACTGTGGATCCAGAAACAGCGTAAACTGCTTTTGAGAGATTTTGTGCAAAAAACGACAGACTATCAGAAGCAACAGGAGTCATTAAAAGCCCCATCAAGTACTGAAGTATCATTTTTTGGAAAAAACATGCTAAAGACGCACAGCAGCACTTAAAAATGGCAACAGATCGATCCACCATGTCATACCTCTACCTCAACCCAAAGCCCAGTGCTGTGGTATGCTTATTAATCTGGCACACACAGCCTAGTTCCACTTACAAAGTCCTCCACGTGCAGTAGGCAGCAGTAATGCAGTGTTCCTGCAAGAGCTAACCTCCCTAGGTCTGTCAGGACTAGCCCTAACTGCAGTTAATAATTCAGGCTGGCTCTTAGCAAAGACATGCATACCTAACTTACAATCTCCCAATGCCTCCCAGTACCTGGTCTGTTAGTTCTTGTTAGCCTTAGCACCAGAGATTCAACTCAGAACTTTTTTCCCCCTCTTCGATTTTAAAATAAAAGTTGCTTTTTCCTACAAGCGTTAAGAATACTTTAAATTAAATTCTGCAGAAGGACACAGTTCACATCCCTGATTATGTTAGAGAACACTATTCCTTACCGATGTCCAAGTAACTTTGCTTAAATTCATTACTGTTGCTCACTGGAACACACAGTTCCTTGTTCCTTGAGAGCTGACAGCTAAACTTTTTTAAAGCTTTTTACTTTCAACAAACAGTTATCATATTTAGACAGCAACAACCTCAATAATTTGCTATTTGAGTATATTGTAACATACCTTCTAACGGCAACCGATTTTGAGGTACAGTTGCTTGTTATTAAAGGTATGAGTCGGGGCACATGGGTATGCTGAAAAAAGTCAACAAAGTAGTTAATGACAAAAGTATTCCTGAATCTGCACAGTAACAATTAACTCAAACAGAATCAGCAACAATGCAAATCACAATTGGTCTCTTATTAGTAAGCTACATACAGGAGACTACTGCTAGCACATGCATTTATAAAGCTTCTGTTCATTTTCACAAGATCAAGCAAAATGTGCTTCCAACAAGAGTCAACAACCACACCACGATGTGCAGTGTTTAGCTGTGCAAAGTCATGACTGAAGGCTCAAATGCAATTTTCTCCTCAGAAGAGTTCTAAACAGATTTTTTTGTTCATTTGTTTTTCCTGAAGGAAAACTAAAGGCACAGCAGTCTTATAATCAGAGTTACGTAGCAAAAAGAAACCTGAATCTATGTGCTCTCTTTTAAGGTTCCATCAATATGGTTAACATTAAAAACATGAAATTATTTTTAATGCAAAATATGTCCATAGAACAATAAAGGTATGACATACAATATAAACAAACTTATGTATGAAATCTAAATGTAAACACCTAACGTTCTCATGGAAAAAGGAAATCCCTGAACTACCACTTGAAGCGTTTAAGATAAGCTACATTAAATCCAGATGCAATAATTTAATCCAGAATTAAAAGAGCCTTACTTCAGCTCATTTTATTTTAGACATAAAGCAGTACCATTTTAATTCCAAGTAATATGATTAAACAAATGCACTTTCTGTGAATTTCTTTATTCCTTTCTTGAATAAATACATCAAATGATTTGCAAAACAGCTCTGCTTACATTGCCAGAGTTTAAGTCTATAGAACCTGCTTCAAAGCTACAGTTCTGCAAAACTGTACTCTCATGTATCACTCTTTTCTCCTCAGTTTAATGTTACAGGATATAAACACAGAAATCAAAAGAGCCGACAAAGAATTATCAGCTCTCACAGTGCTGCCAGCTTCAGAATTAGCAGGGAATGAGTCCAAAAACCCACGAAAGCCTAGCAGCTGCAATTGTTCCTACTGTTTTTTGGTGTTTTGTTTATGTTTCCATAGTTTTAAATGGCCTGTAACTGCTACAAGAGAATAACAAGCAATACTGGGGACAAAAAAAATAAAATGGTTTCATGTACGAAACTTCCATGTTCCAAATCTGTGGAGATATCAACTCTGTACTTTCTGGAGTATGTTCGACAAAGGACTCAAAGGCTCAGGCTTGCTTTTATTCAGCTAAAAAGCACAAAGATGTGAACCAGCAGTCAGTGATTTCTGCTATGAGTTTTTCAGCACACATCAGTCATAACGGCTTAGGATTTAATACTGATCACAAGGTTTTCTTCACCTCACATAATTCAAGGGGGAGAGGTCTGCAGACAGGAGGACTGCATTTCGCTCAACTCTGATATTTATTTCTTCCATTTTAACACTGAGATCTGAATTTTCTGACTGTCAACGCACCCTGCAAATGCAATCTATTTATTGAGGATTTCAACAGAATGGGTAGGATGTTCCTGCATCCGTGTTTCTAACCCTGTATGTTAAAGGATAGCTAAAGATAATAGAAGCTTTACAAAATCAGCTGTAGCTGATGCACAGATTCATCTTCAACTGAACCAACAAAACCAATTTAACATAATTTAGTGATTTTTTTAATTTCATATTGCTTTCCTAGTGACTGATTTGCCACCGTAAGACAGTTATTTTCCTACATATCTGAACTCATCTAATTTGACTGTGAACAATATTCTTCTCTCAGAGAGAACTGTAATCATACTATGTAAGGATGTATTCCTTCCTCAACTCCATGCCATCAGTCATCTCAGAATGTACTGTAAAACTCTGGGAGGGAAATACTGATACATTTTAGCCCAAGTGCTGATGCAAAGGTGATGCAGAAACTCTCAAGAATACCTTCTTTGAAGCATGGTCAGACAATGATAACTTCAGATTCCAAAACATAATGAGCACAGCAACAGAATGTGTGAGTGGTCAAAAAACTTAAGTTCCTAAAACTTCAGAAAACTACAGCTGTGACACTGTTACACCGATGACATCAAACAGAACTAAGCGACTTGCATAAATAACTAAAGAATAACACAGCATTTAACTGGAAATTAGAAACTACAGGCAACCTCCCACTCCTATACAAAACATAAATACGGCAGTACAAGTTCCAGAAGTCCAGTTAAGTATGTTGGCTCAGACACAGGTTGTTAGTAGATGCTTAAGGAACAGACAATAAAAAAAAACAAAGCTAGCCTACAATATTCTCCTCTATGTATTATAGCTTTAAGGAATCAAAAGCTTAGAAAGTCCTCAAACTCAAGGATTACAAATCTCTGTGGCACTCTTCTCCAATAAACTTGTGCCTTCTGAACTTATCTATACTTGTCTGAGCTCTTCAACGTTCTGTTATGAACTCCATGGAATAAGTAAGTAAATATTTATTTTGTATTCATATATGTAATACACACATGTAAAGAGATATTTTATATATTGATGTACATTAATGCTACATATCAATATATGCATGTGTTGATACTAAATGTGTTATAAATGATAATTCTCTTGCAGAAAGGATTTTATCCAGTAATCTATTATAAGCTTGCTGACTGGTAGCTTACTCTGTCTTTTGCAAAAGGTCAGATAAGTTCTGCAACTGCCTTTTTTTTTTTTATTATTATTATGATTAACACTGTAAAAATCATGAAAACAGACTTGCTTTTTATACTGATAATATCATTACCGTGATAATGTTGTCTTACACAAACAATAAATAATACTTGTCTTCTCAGAAGAAAAATTATTTATCCAGTGTTAAACAGTCTTTAAAAAGTTACTGGATAATTCTAATATTTCCAACTTGGTCCTATCTCTATTAAGAGCAGCTATCTATTTCTAGCAAACATAACTGAGTGGAACACCTACCCGAATAATGAATCTAATGGCTGCACACCCAGAAGTTGCCATCACTTTGGCGCTGTTGGGCACCAGATTAAAAAGAGTAGGCACGATAGCTTCAGCGCCATGATCAAACTTGTTTCCCAAAACAGTTGAAAGATGGCTATATAGGAAAAAGAAATGGAGCTGATTAGTCGAAATTAATTTCTTAGTTACGTAGAATGCACAATGAACTTTGTTGTTTTAACATTAAACAGCAGAATTTCTCATTTTCATTATTTCCAAGTCTTTGCCTCACTGGAAGCATAGGATTTGCAGAACTTTTTTATTACTTAGCAGACACACTAGAAGATTTAACTATGTAACTTTATTTCGTAATGAAAAACAAATACCACAATATGAAAAGCTAATATTCTCATCAAAATGCTGGCAAAACTGAGTTCATCATAGTAAGCTATCCATAAAAATGTACTCCATTTTTTCAACGTTGTAATTTCAATCCTAACAAATATGGCAACACATACAGCACAAAGTAACATCATTGTCCAGTGGTGACAACAAATGCTTCCATGCAGGCAGACTGTACATATAAAAAGAATCTGGAAGTGACAACAAATACATCACTGTTTTAGGGATCATGAAAAATTCCTAACTTTTAGGTCTGGATGAGGACATGACACAGTATGCTTATGCTACTATCGACTTCACATTAGGAAACAATAATTATGTTCTCAAACCCTGAATTTTCCTGGCAAGGACCGCTGTATGTTCCAGCAGCATACCATGGTCTGTTCTATCACAAGGCCAAAAGAGCAAGGGTGAATTGGGTGAATTCTGGGACATACACAGCCACTGCATACCAATGAGTAGATTAATGCCTTTACAAAGGGGCAAAAAGCCATAGAAAAGATGGAAATAGGAAAAACTGCCCTGCTGTAAACATAGGTCTTCCCCCTCTCCCCCCATCTTATACCCCAAAATAATGAGGGCAGAGGTCTTAATTCTGTTTGTCAGGGCTCTTAAGACTGTCACGGAAATTTAATATTATTGCCTCATCAAAACGTACAAAGTTCTATTTACGCTTTCACTTGAGTTTTACCTTTTTAATCGCATCTCAGACAATTCAAGTCAAGTGGAAGGGATCAAAGTGCACTGCAGCTCACTTTTATAGTCACAGTAAAGTCCTACGCCAAACACTCAAGTGCTTTTAAGACTAAGCCCTGACGTTACAGCAGTACCTGCTGCAGTTTGTACTAACGCTAAGCACTTGGTCTAATGATGGTAACTTCCTCTTCACATACAGTGTTTTACAAGGATTATTGACTATATTTATCACCTAAAAGAACAAATTACTTTGAAATGTTTCTTTTACATTATCCCTATAGCGTCAGATCTTGACACGTTATCAGTAATAGTGTACAGCAGCCCAGCAAGACAGTCTTTCCTGCAACACTGGTAAAGCACTTTTAAGTCGAATTCACATGGTCTGGATGAAGAGTTATGAGATATGGTTTAGTGGCTTGTGGTAGCAATGGCAATGAGAGGGCGGTTGGACCAGATGATCTTGTAGGTCCTTTCCAACTCTGTGACTCTATGACACTAAAATCTAGCAATGTACACAAACAAATGTAAAACTATACTTACGCTACAGTAATACAAGCTTCTCTAACCACCTGGGATCTGAGATCCTTGGCTGACAGCTTAAACGCACCGTCCAACAACCGTAAGTGCTGGAAAAATCCATCATACTGTGCAGCTCCAGCAACAAGCAACGACCGAACTTTCTTGAGCTAAAAAATGCAAGGTGTCCAGTTTAGCACACTACTAATACATATTCTCCTTAAAAATAATAATAATAATTTTTAGAAGTATCAAATTATTGTAAAAATGTACAGATGTACGTCTCCAGTTTCAAAGTTGAAGGCAGCTCTTGAGACAACTGTGCATGAAAATGTTTAAGTGTATGGGTAGCGTGCCTGTCTCCAGCAAAGTCTAATTCCACAGAAGAGGAACATTATGTTAGTCAACAATAAGGAACCTAAAGCAAATCACATTTTCACGTATACGGTAGTAACTTAAAAACAGTTAAAAAAATTATTACGTAAATTCTGGAGATAGAAAGTCTTAAATCTCAGTCTACAAATACACACATACACAGCTATGTTCACGTACCCGTTTCTGAATACTTACTAAGATACCCAAACTAGATGAAGAATATAGCTGCCACATACACACAGACATTTTAATTCCAGAAGTAAATGTTACTGTAGCCACACAAGGGATACCAATGCTAGCAGTTTACCTGCAGAGTATGTAATTTTGAAGACATGAAGAAATAAAAAACCAACAATTATGAGGGCTTTTAGAAAAGCTTCCACTCAAACGCCAACAAAAATACACTTCAGCCCTTTAAAAAACACTTGTCCAAAGCTTATTCTGAAATTATTTGATACATGGAAGCTCGTGGTTTTAAAATGTAAAATAAAATTGCCTTGGAGCAATTTTGTGAGTGCTATCACTAAGAAAAGCATTTTCAAATATGCAGTCACCCATATAGTGGAAAATGCAACCACCCACACTTGGCATCAGACAGAAGGTTTACCGCATTGGTTCGTTGATCCCAATCATGTTTGTCATCTGAGAGGATTTCCCTGATTTTGTTCAACGTTTCTTCAAGTTCTCGACTCGAATAGATCTGGAATATTAAAAACACAGAAAAATTCCCAGTTAGCATGATGAAGGAAGCTAGTTGAAGACGACTGAAAATTCCATTGTAATTCTGAAAATCTTGCCCTTCCTATACAACACGAGAGGACTATGCCAGTGGTATTAAAAGCAATTTAAAGCAAATACTGAGGATAATACTAAGCAGCGAATGCTCACTAACAGAAAAAAGAATCAATATGTTCCTCAAGATTTCACCTTTCATTAGAAATTCATCTTTCATAAGAATTTCATTACCTCATATTTTTTGGCCTTTTTTTTCAGATTACAATTCACTATGATTTTAAATAATCTGTTGTTCACTGAATATGCAAAATTTAAGGATTTTTTTGTTTTTTTTTCCCCAGCTTCAGAATAATATGAAGGAGATAGGAAGTAAATTATTGAAAACTGCTCTGGCCAGAATTCTTTCAACAGCATATTTTAAGCTAAGGACTTCCAGTTTCTTGCAGTCAAAGTAGTTTACGTAAACATACTGAACTACATTCAATTGCTCAGACACAGGCATCTGGTAGCAAGTGAGACATCTACATGGGGTGCCAGATATTCTGCAGGACTTCCAGAAGACCTGTGCCCTATAAAGTGGAAGTGACCATTAGAACTTATGTAGAAACTCAACACTAGTGATTGATTCTCACTAATTATCTGCTTAAATGCAAGGTATTACTTTTGTATGTTCAAGAGCACAGAGTGTGTAGTGGAAATGAGGGCCAGTGGTTAGGAACACCTCACTTTGCACTTTCACTCTGGTCTCTTGCACACACATCTTTCATTTTATTCTGCAGATTTACAAATCTCTCTCTTCTGTTTTACAGTTAAGCCAAATCCACACTTTTCAGAAAACAGTTTATTTTCCTGTGCAACTTTAAACAACCAGCTTTCCAATGTCCTGACTATACTAAACTAATTGAAGTTACAGTAGCTACAGTAGACTAATTTCTACCTTTTCTCCTATGCTCTGGCAACAGAACACAGTAATGATGTGGAAAATATCCATGCTTTACAGCACCTGCATATCTGAACAATCTGATAAGCATGGTAGGAATCTTAGCTGCTCCTCTTTACCACCACCACCTTGCTATGTCTTGTTCCTAATTCAGGGCTTTAACATACAGAAAAATATATCAATTCAGCAGCCAATGCCAACTTATCCCAAAAGCAAAATGCAAGCACAAGGGGAGCATGATCATAGCTTTTGGCAGCAGCTAAATAGGACCTCTTTGGTGTACACATTGGACTCAGTCTGAGGTTCTGGTAAAGCTGTCTCACTGAGAGGGCCCTCAAAAACAGGCCAATTTCTGTTCTCAGCTAATGAGGGATCTCAGTCCATGAGCTGTATTTAATGCCACGGGATTGTAATTGCTGGGCAATAGACAAAAGCAGAAGCAACATGTACAATGACTTTAGTTAGCCCTACCTGCATGCCTAGGCAAAGAAGTTAAAATTCTGATTACCCAGCAAAAACAGAAATGGGTCTAAGCAAATTCAAATTGCTATTCAAATTGGCTTTTTAATGAACAATTTAGTAAATGGCATAACTTTAATTATAATGAAATTAAAATATTTCCACTAAAAATCCCAAATATACTCTTCATACATAGTTTCAAAACAAAAGCTATGTTTTTTAATCTTTTTTCCCTGCCTTTGATTAATCACGCTTTATACTTTTGTGAGTTTTGAGTGCAGACAACAATTACACTTTCTTTTTTTCACAAGTCTCAATGCCAGACATTTATACAAACAAATATTCGTTTGGAAAAAGAACGTAGCTATTGATGGCTATTATTCCTATCGACATGACAACTGAGTTTTTTGCTTCCAGTTAAACAAAAGTGAAAAAAGAGTTGTAAAACTATTCAGTTTGTAAGCTAAATATGGAGGCACAGTCCTCACAGTCTATCACAGTGCTGTAAGTAAAGAACTCATTAGCAAAAAGAGCCATTGCACTGTATCTCAAAATAACCTATCTTCTCTATAGGCTGCAATTATCCATTGGAGGGTAACATACACGCTCAGCAGTGATGGTAAATGCCACATTGAAGACAGAAACATTAAACACTCCAACACAAATTAAAGAAATAACTAATTGGACAGAAGGTATTTCCAGATAAGTATTACAAACTAGATAGGAGTAAACAATATGATCTTCCTTAAAGATCAGTGGTTTGTGCAGTCATTTGAATAGCCTACTGGAAAAGTAGAATCACCACTGAAGGTTTTTAGGAGCAAGTTAAACACACAGAGAAAATACTCTGAATTTACTTGATTAATCCAGGCGCTAATTAACTTCATTGAGAGTATTTCCATAATAAATTTCCTTCCCTTGTTTTTACTGAAATCTCTACTAAGACCCACACAAGTGTAATGAAACATGGAAACAGGTCCAGCAACACAGAAACAACATCCTCTATCCATTCTAACAGATTTTGGTGCATTGCTAATTCTTCCCAGGGTCTATCCGAAAAACTTCTCCCTTCCACAGTAACCAATTGTTGCCCTTGTCCTCATGGGGGACTTTAACTTCCCTGACATATGCTGGGAGTACAGCACAGCACAGAGGAAGCAGTCTAGGAGGTTTCTGGAATGCGTAGAGGACAACTTCCTGGTACAGCTGGTCAGAGAGCCCACGAGAGGAACGGCCCCACTAGACCTGCTGTTCACAAACAGGGAAGGTTTGGTGGGAGATGTGGAGGTTGGAGGCTGTCTTGGACAGAGTGATCATGAAATGATAGACTTCGTGATTCACAGTGGAGCCTGGAGGGGGAATAGTAATACTGCTACCTTGGACTTCAGGAGGGCAGACTTTGAATTGTTCAGGGGACTAATAGGGGGAGTCCCCTGGCATTCAGTCTTAGCGAGCAAAGGGGTCCAAGAGAGCTGGTTGCTCTTCAAGAAGGAAGTCTTAAGGGCGCAGGAGCAGGCAGTCCCCCTGAGCTGCAAAATGAGCCGGCGGGGAAGAAGACCGGCGTGGATGAATAGGGAGCTATTCCTGAGGCTCCGGGAGAAAAAGAGAATCTACCGCCTGTGGAAAGAGGGACAGGCCACTCAAAATGAATACAGGAAAGTTGTTAGGATGTGTAGAGGTGAAATCAGAAAGGCAAAAGCCCAGCTTGAATTTAACCTAGCTGCTGGTGTGAAAAGGAATAAGAAACTCTTTTATAAATACATTAACAGTAAGAGGAGGACAAAGGAGAATATCCACTCTTTGCTGGATGAGGCTGGGAATGTGACCACTGAGGATAAGGAAAAGGCGGAGGTTCTGAATGCCTTCTTTACGTCTGTCTTTAAAAGTCAGACCAGTTATCCTCAGGATACCCCTCTCTCTGACCTGGTAATCTCGGCCGGGGAGCACACTAACCCCCCTGTGATTCTGAAAGAAACAGTCAGAGACCTACTGCTCCAGCTGGACTGTCACAAGTCGATGGGGCCAGATGAGATCCACCCAAGAGTGCTGAGGGAACTGGCGGAGGTGATAGCCGAGCCACTTTCCATCATCTGTCAGCGCTCCTTGTTGACTGGTGAGGTCCCAGAAGACTGGAGGCTTGCCAATGTGACTCCCATTTATAAGAAAGGTCGTAAGGAGGATCCGGGGAACTACAGGCCTGTCAGCCTGACCTCGGTGCCAGGGAAGGTTATGGAGCAGATCGTCTTGAGGGAGATCATGCGGCATGTGCAGGGTGACCGGGGGATCAGGCCTAGCCAGCATGGGTTCATGAAGGGCAGGTCCTGTTTGACCAACCTGATCTCCTTCTATGATCTAGTGACCCATCTGGTGGATGAAGGAAAGGCTGTTGATGTGGTCTACCTAGACTTCAGCAAAGCCTTTGACACTGTCTCCCACAGCATTCTCCTGCAGAAGCTGGCAGCCAGAGGCTTGGATGGGTACACTCTTGGCTGGGTAAGGAGCTGGCTGGAGGGCCGGGCACAGAGAGTGGTGGTGAATGGAGTTAAATCCAGCTGGCGACCGGTCGTGAGTGGTGTTCCCCAGGGGTCGGTGCTGGGGCCTGTCCTCTTCAATATCTTTATTGATGACCTGGATGAGGGCATCGAGTGCACCCTCAGTAAATTCGCAGATGACACCAAATTGGCTGGAAGTGTGGATCTGCCTGGGGGTAGCGAGGCCCTACAGAGGGATCTGGACAGGCTGGAGAGCTGGGCTGGAGCCAATGGGATGAGTTTCAACAAGGCCAAATGCCGGGTCCTGCACTTCGGCCACAACAACCCCAGGCGACGCTACAGGCTTGGGGCGGTGTGGCTGGAGGACTGCGTAGAGGAAGTGGACCTGGGGGTATTGATTGATGCTCGGCTGAACATGAGCCGACAGTGTGCCCAGGTGGCCAAGAAGGCCAATGGCATCCTGGCTTGCATCAGAAACAGTGTTGCAAGCAGGAGCAGAGAGGTGATTGTTCCCCTATATTCAGCACTAGTGAGGCCGCACCTCGAGTACTGTGTCCAGTTTTGGGCCCCTCACTGCAAGAAAGATATTGAAGCCCTGGAACGTGTTCAAAGAAGGGCAACAAAGCTGGTGAGGGGTCTGGAACACAGGCCATATGAGGAGAGGCTGAAGGAGCTGGGAATGTTCAGCCTGGAGAAGAGGAGGCTCAGGGGAGACCTTATTGCTCTCTATAACTTCCTGAAGGGAGGTTGTAGTGAGCTGGGGGTCGGCCTCTTCTCTCGTGTCATTAGTGATAGGACCAGGGGGAATGGTTTCAAGCTACGGCAGAGGAGATTCAGGCTGGACATGAGGAAGTATTACTTTTCAGAAAGGGTGGTCAGGCACTGGAATGGACTGCCCAGGGAGGTGGTGGAATCACCGACCCTGGGGGTGTTCAAGGAAAGACTGGATGTTGCGTTGAGGGACATGGTTTAGTAGGAGCTATTGGGAATAGGTGAACGGTTGGACTGGGTGATCTTTTAGGTCTTTTCCAACCTTAGTGATTCTATGATTCTATGATTCTAAATGAAAGTTTCACAATGCGGTCTCAGATTGCAGGGCGTTTCCTTTTTTTTGAGAGATCAGAGATTGAGATTGGACATCAGAAAGTCATTATTCTTAAAGATAATAAGCATTTACTTTTATTTTTTGACCGGCTAGTAGGTCTTACATTCTCATATATTACAGATTAGGTTATTCTGGGTCAGTTACACATTCCTCTTTGCCTCTCCACTTCAATTAAGGGCTGTTAGTGAGAGCAAGGTGGTCCTTCTGCTCCTCCACCATCTGCAGTTAAGCAATGACCTACCTTCCCAAGTCATCCAGCAGAGTCAGAGAAAAAAATCTCCCCCCCCACACACACACATCCAAGTATTCCACTTCTATTCTCCCAGTGTTATTAAGCAATTTGAGTGATCAGAGAACTCTGCTCAGGACTGTAAATAGTGAAGTATCAAATTATAGGCAGCATGTTTTCAGTGTTGTGGAATATGACCGGTCAACATAACACGGCCAAATAATATGAAAAGATTGATGGTCTTGCTCTCCAAAGAATTCTTAACAGCTTGGAGAGGCAAAGAAGAAACAAAACCTTTACAGCATAAACAAACTTTTGCTGAACGAGACAGGAACCACGGAGATAACGTTTGTTCATTAAAGCAGACAGTATTTCAGTCTGTAAAATGACATCTAACAATGAACTACATTATCATCTTCAAATAAATATATAATATAAAAATACATAACATATAAATAAATATATATAATATTTAAATAAAAATAGAACAGAAGGATATATCAAGAGAAAGGAGTTGTACAAAATCTTGCTGGTGTTTTAAAACTTTGGCTGAGTTTTTGGCTGCCTTGCACTCCTCAGCTGCTCAAATAAAACATGAGTTAGGTGACTCAGCTCATGTGTGAGTCTCTGGCTTATGGAACTGTTAAAAGAGAAGATCTTAACTTCCAACAACTCAGCATCCAAAAGGTTCATTAGTATTCAAATAAGTCACTATAAGGTTTCTCTTTTTTTGAAGTATTGCTACAGATGAGTGCGTGTATGACAAGCATCATTAGAATTCAAAAAGTCAGGGTCGAAACTGTAATTCCTGCTTTTAAAATTATTTGCTTATATTATTATTAGTTGCTTATCCCATGAAACTTCAAATCCTGTCTTTCCCTAAGATTATGGAAATGTTTTTCTTATTAAAAATTGAAACACGCAATTATTTTCAGTAACTCCTTGGAAAAGATTAAGTAAAGTAATAATGCATTTCAACTGAAACGATGGGATTATAATTTGTAAAATAGTCTTAAAAGGTGGGTTTTGCTAATTAACAACTGGAAAAAATAATAAGTTTTCATGGAGGATGTAAATTGCAGAGCTCATAAAGACAGAAAGGTAATGGCACCTCAGTTGAAAGACTATAAAATTATAAGAATAAGCTAAGACAGTGCTGTAAATAGCATATTCCTGAAACAAAAGTTAGCATACACAGCTTACCTGTACAGTAGGAACATCTGTAAATGCCTTAATAAAATCATCTTCATCCACAGCTCCAGCTCCTCCTTCTTTAGAGGAACCTACAAAAACATAAAATAAGGTTAAACAGAATCTAATGCACATCCAGGTTTTCAAAGTGAAAGAATTAGCTTTCAACCTGTTTTCAAACAATTAATACAGCTCACAAAAAGCCAGAATATTCAACCTTTGTAAAACTGCAACACTGATTTCACCTTAAAGTTAAAAAACAAACAACAACAAAGAAACCTTTTCATTCTTTGAGAATTCTAAGCAGCTTCCAATGACAAAGTTAATGGTTTAATTTTATCATTTTTATTTGTGCTTAACCAGAAACGTGTTCAGTACAACGTGTAAAGGTGATCAGGATTGCATCCTGATAATGCAAACACTCCCAAGCACAAAATTTCAGATTTTTCAGCTGAAATGGAGGCATCAGCTGGAGCAGAGATGTATTTTACTTACTACAGCACAAATAATCATAGAATCATGGAATGGCCTGGGTTGAAAAGGAGCACAATGACCACCTGGCTCCAACCCCCCGCTATATGCAGGATCGCCAACCAGCAGACCAGGCTGCCCAGAGCCACATCCAGCCTGGCCTTGAATGCCTCCAGGGATGGGGCATCCACAGCCTCCTTGGGCAAATAACCATCATTAAATGAAGTTAAGCCTGAGAGGCCATCAAAAACACAAAACGAGGACTTTCTGACAAAACAAACACTCAGTGGCTACAGTCTTCACAGATGTTTTATGGTTTACAGACCCAGACCTTCTATTTATAGTGCAGGGCTAAGCACTGCTATGACTGTACTCTTGTGTACTTCAAAGTGTGAGCATCCACTTCAAGTATGGTTCAGATTGCAGACTGAACAGACCTGAACACCCCTATGCAGATTAGGTTCTCTCCCGCTCCTTTGAAATTGCAGTTCAAGAACACTTTTGAATGATACCTACCAGAATTTGGACACTTCAGCATTTCTGTATCATACCGAAAGCAACAAGCCTGAGCTCAATAATACTGTATAAGGGAATATAATTTATCTAAAGGATAACAATTTCTGATGTTAGAAAAAAGAGGGACACACTGCTACTACTGAGGGATGCAGCATCAATTAGTTAATTTAAACAGCCCATTTTTTTCTTAATTTACTGATCCTCAAAGTGCTTTTACAGCTTTGCCTTTGTCTGTACTGCAGAAGGAAGAAAATATTGCTCATCTTCTTTCCCGATTGCTTGGTAAGTATTCTGATCAACTCCCTCAATAGAATTACTTCTATAGAGAGCAAGAAAAAAAAATTTCAGAGAATGAGATCCATTGTGATTAACTCTGCTGGCAGAATTTAACAGGCACACAATTGAAGATACCCTTCCAAAGAACCTCTCATGCATTTATAAAGCTTGCCTTTCCTCCACAAAAGCAATGCCAGAGCTTTACAAAACTCCTATTTAAAAGATGCTCCCCTCAGACCTATAGCTGACAGATCTGGCAGAGTATGCCACAGTCTGATAAGCTGTATGCCTGTTGTTCTTAGACCCAGCTATGACAGCACATTTTCCAGAAGCATACCTTTTAACTATTAATGCCTTCCACTAAACAACGCATGTTATTAACTTACAGCCACATAACACATCGTCTTTTTATCAAAGACAATTTCAATTGCATTCCTGACAGTAAGGACACTGTAAGTAATTCCAAGGGCCTGTAAGCCCACTGCATTTAATATCTGCAAGTACACAGCAGATAACTAAAATCCAGAGCCTCATCAAACAGCTCTGTCTTTGAAGAGAGCTATCAGTACCACTGCTGGATCTAGACCCCTATGCAAAAAAAAGAGCAGAAATGAATCTGAAAGAGATGAACAATGCACACAAGACATTTATACACAATTTTCATCCTCTTGTTACTGATCAATTATAACTGTCACCAGTTCTTATCATTCAAGCAGCCTGGTTAGAAGGCTCACAAAGCCACCTGCAGGCCTTGATTCCACATCAGGAAGCTGGTGAGAACGTACTCAAAATAACAGTCTTGATATGGAAGAAAATTACAGCATATTAAGCATCTCCAACTTCGGTGCTTTCATCTTAGCTTGGATGTGTGTGGGGATGGAGGCAAAGGAAATGTGCCCCTTTCTTCTTGCACTTTACTACGAGAGATGACACCTTCTTAAGTTCAATTCAAGAATTCCTACTGTTTATAGAGGCCCTGTGACTTGTTTTTTTTCTTTCTGGAAGAAAGTTTCTTCCCAGTCACAAGGTTTTGAGCTGCTTAGTAATGTGAAAAGCTCAATAACCAGAACAAGTCCTGAATGCAAATTAAAAAATTAAGTTTGTTGGATTTTGGTTGCTGGTTTTGTTTATTTGTTTAGTAAAAGCAGTTTTAACAACCAGGCATTAAAGTCCTCTGCAAATTTCTTCCTCTTGCTTTTAAACTATAACGCTCGGAATCTTACGATGCCACTGCAATGACTTGGGATCACTGTCTTGCTTTACCATTTTCATGCTCTCTCCACAACTACCTACAAAGCTCTCCAGGATGGGACAGTAACAGCATAACAAAGAACACATTAAGGAAGAAGAAATACAGCATTAGAATAGTAGTGGACTGATATTTTTCTGCTGAAACAAGGAACAGCCTAATCAAAGCATGATCAACTATTTAACAAAGCATAAAAACACTATCTCAAAAATTAAAAAAAACAAGTGTTCTACTAGTTTTTTTATAGAATCACATCTTCACTGGACCAATTCAAGTCTTTCTTTATTTTACTTCCCTGTTTTTTTTTGTTAGGATTTCAAATATATACTGTCCAATTAAGAAACTCGAAGACATGCATCACAGGCACTGTGATGACAGGTGGGCATGATGGCAAGGTGAAGCTTGAGCATCTTTAAGGGAAAACAAAACAGTTCTCTTGGATTTTGTTTGCTGACTAGAAGGACAAACACTGGCTCATCTCAGAAATGTCTCTTTGGGAGAGCTTCAGTCCAATAAAGACAAGAAAAATTAAAACTGAATCAAAAACCTGAATCAGAAACGCCTTCAGTTTCTGAGCCAGAGAAGGTAGTTGAGATCTCAGGCTCCCCTTCTCCTCATCCTCCAGGACAGGATGAACAAGGAACAACTGCGGATGCTGCTGCAGCATGGATGAAGGAAAAAAATGATTCACTAGCTTTTCAGATGAACAACAAACCAGATGTTTCCCTCACATTTCTAATCA